>NC_142049.1:25786100-25891100 GCF_982192425.1 Myodes glareolus | reverse complement strand
TAAGTTAGACCTTACCTTCCCAGGGAAGATTGTAAAATTTGATGCATCTTGCTGGATATTAGATTCCAAATGGTACTAATTTTCATAGGAATGCAGGAAATCAAGCCTTAGTCATTTTCTTCACAATGTCTAATATATATTTTTCATATTTACTATTTCCTTTTTAGGTACTTCTTCCTGAGAACTCTTTGCTTACCATGTGTTCTTTATTTCTGGAAATATATTATTTTTCTATGATCAATGTGTAATTATCATTCAGATATGGTATACTCTAAAGGATACATTTTTTTTCTTGCATACACAATTGTCATAGACCATTTATGGAGAAAATTTTTCCTTCTTTTCATAAAATAAGTCTCTGTCCTTGTTGGAAATTAACTGGGCATACATAGATGGGTCTGTTTATATAATCTGTTGGTTCCAGTGGTTTATTCATCTGGTTTTATTTGTCTAACTTTTTCTGTTCTAGTCTGTACATGTTAAAATATATTTTATGTCAGATGGTGGTGGCTCACATCTTTAATCCCAGCACACGGGAGGCAGAGGCAAGTAGAGCTCTGAATTCGAGACCAGCCTGGCGCATGGAGGGAGTTTAAGGACAGCCAGGACTACACAGAGAAACCCTGCCTCAAAACAGAAAAATAAATAAATAAATAAATAAATAAAGTAAAATATATCTCATAATCAGGACATCTGTTTGTTTAAAGTAAAATAGGGCGTACTTACTGTGTAAGCCCTAAACAGCCCACAGCTGTTGGGGGACAAATTAAATATATTTCTTTTTAGTCCAGTTCCATTTTTAATCCTTTAGTGAACACCCAACCAAGCCTTAAAACAATCGCTGTGACCAGGTAGGCATGAGGAAATGGCTGTAAGAGCTGATTGTGGTGACTGTGGTGAGGGACCTTTCCTCAAAAACCTCAACTGGGGAGCAGCTGTGGAAGACATCCACATTCACATGTGTTCACACGCATGCGCATCCACAAACGTACACATTTATGGAGCAGAAGGTCAGTGGAGAGAGGAGAGAAAGAGAGAGAGAGAGAGAAAGAGAGAGAGAAGTGGGTCTGGAAGACAACACATCCCTGCTCCTCAACGTAGCTCTAAAATTAAACTGATTTAAGATTGTACATGCCTTGATTCGTTTGTGTTGATACTGTCTGATTTTGGAGAAAAAAAATCGTTGGCTCAGAAACGTGTCTCTAGCTATGTAGCGTGTATAGGTTCTGAAATACAGACAGTGGTACCCAGAGTGACATACACAAAGAGAAAGTGGTTCAGAGACCTCAGAGCTTGGTTTGCTGCAAGGACTCAGCAGAGAGTCTTCTACATAACCAGGCCCTGGTTTGCCTTTGTGGATTGTGCTGGGGAGTGGGCTGGTTTATCTTTCACACCAGTCAAACAACACACCTAAGCAAAAAGAGGAGAGGAAATGTTTTTCAGACCATGAGTAGTTTTGTCCAGAGAGATAATTGGTGGTTGACAAGCACCTAACATTTTCTGGAAGTCTGGGTAAAGTTCTGAAGCAATGGATCTGCAGAGAGTCAAAGCCAGGCTAGTCTCCCCACGAATGCCTGAGGACTCCGCATGAACACTGTGTTTGGAATGTGATGTTGAAAGATGACTCAAGTGATCCTGCTGGCAGAGGATCTGCATTCTTTGCAAGTGCCTTCCAGCCTGGGCTGAGGCTCTGCTTGGAGCTGGTGAGCCGATTTCCACAGCATGTGACTCCATCTCCTGGGGCTGTTTCAGAAGCTGCTTGGCCACATCTCAAATGGATGCTTGGCTTGATGTTCTGAGGATTACCCCTGTTTCTCTTTTTCCCATCTCCGAGTCCATCAAAATGCTGACTGACTAATGCTGGTGCAAGCATTCAAGCCAGAAAGGATGATAGAGATTGGTAGAGCCCGAACCAACCTGCTCATTTTCAGGAAAACTTATGTTCTTAGCTCTCTGAGAGAGAGAGAGAGAGAGACAGAGACAGAGACAGAGACAGAGACAGAGACAGAAAGAAGAGGAGGAGGAGGAGGAGGAGGAGAAGGAGAAGGAGAAGGAGAAGAAGAAGAAGAAGAAGAAGAAGAAGAAGAAGAAGAAGAAGAAGAAGAAGAAGAAGAAGAAGAAGAAAACCTAAGTGAAAGACATTTCTTTGCCCTTTACCAAGAAAACTTGTTTTGTGTTTGTCTTACCTCAATGACTTTGTTTACTTCCTCCTACTTGCTGGGGGTTGAGCCCATGATCCCTCACAAGCTAAGTTCTACCCCCAAACTATACCCACAGCTCCCCAAGACTGTTTGTTCTTCTGAAACCATGTGTCCCAACTCATGTTCTATTTCAACCAAGCAAATGCAATGACCTCTAAGCAGAATTGGAAGAGCAAAGAATGACATCAAGTGTTTGAAGGATATAATGGTCTCTATCTCACCTATCATGTCCTACTGGGTTGTCTCGTTGAGCTTTAATAGGAGAGAAGATGCCTAGTCTCACTATAACTTGATATACCATGGTTGCCTGATATCCATGGGAGGTCTGCCATTTTCTAAAGAGAACTGGGGGAGGAAGAGTGGATGCGGGATAGAAGATAGAAGGTCATGGTGGAGGGACTGGGATGGGATAAGAGAGGGGGGAATTGTGGTCATTATGTAAAAACAAATAAAAAATAAGTACCAAAATATAAATCTCTCCGATGTCTTATGATCAGCTTATTAGAATTGTTTTAATGAAAAACCTAACCTGTTTGCCTTTGCTGCTATGACAAAGAGTGTCAGAAGGAATTAAATAATAGAGAACCCTAAGGCCAGATTTACAACGCAGGTATGGTGCCTTAGAGCAGTGAGCGTTCCTCATTGGCACCCCGTTTTCACCATCTCAAGGATGCAGGTAGGTCTGTGAGCACCATCCTAGCCATCCTAGATAGTCCCAAGCCCAAGATGCATGAAAAACCTGGACATCTGGATGATGCCCTTTGGACATGGAAGACAGCCCCATTCGCGTTTGCATCTTCTCTGCCCTTCACTGGCCTTGCCAACAGCATGTAGCATAGAGCCCCTAAAGCCTGCCTGTTCTGCAGAAGTTCAGAGTCAAGTTCATTATGGCAGGCAAGAAACAGAACTTGATGGACACAATTTGTACTCAGTCTTCCTTTCTTTATCATATTTCATTTGCCTCTAGTTTATTTGCCAACATAATCTGAATTTTTGTTGACCATTTTGAATTCTATTTTTTCTCATTTGTTTGCTTTTTCAAGACAGGGTTTCTCTGTGTGACAGCCCTGGGTGTCCTGGAACTCACTCTGTAGACCAGGTTGGGCTCAAACTCACAGAGATCTGCCTACTTCCCTGCCTCCTGAGGGCTGGGATTAAAGGCGTGTGACATCACTGCTCTGCTCATTTTAAATCTTTCATACTGCAATGTGTGACATATATTTTGTCCGTGAATATAGTGTGTGTGTGTGCATAAATGAGTGCTTGTGTGTGTGTACGTACATGAGTGTGTGTGCACGTGTGCGTGTGTGTGTGTTACAGAAAGAGAATGGGCTTAGGAGTCATATTATCACCATGCTTCACTTTTTTAAAGGCTTTTAAGAAAGGAGTGTTCCAAAATGTACAGGCTAGCTGTAAACTTGAGGTTGAGACTTAACTGTTTGAGTCCTGGATGCCATGTATTCACTGCTACATCCAGTTCCTTCTTGCTTTATTTATTTATTTATTTATTTATTTATTTATTTATTTATTTAGGTAGGTAGGTAGGTAAGTAGGTAGGTAGGTAGGTAGGTAGGTAGGTAGGTAGGTAGGTAGTGACAGAATCTCTTGTTGCATATCCCTACCTCACATGAAACTCACTATGCAGCCCATGTTAGCTTTGAGCTTGTAATGATCTTCCAGACTGTCTCCTGATGCTGAGATTCTCAGTGCAAGTCACTCACCCAGCTTTCTGTGTTGCTTCAAATCTCTCTTCTCCATCTTAGTCCTTGTAAACCTAGTATGAGCCATTTTGACTGTAAGAGAGTTGGTCCCTTCATCTGTGAGTTAGGAATGAGATTTGATCCACCTAAAACAAGTAATCAGTCACCCGGGCTATCTTCAAAGTATTTAGGGATGAGTCCATCTTGCCAATAAAATGGAGATTATTGCATCAAATCCAGGAAGCCTTGTCCAACAATGTGATCTCCCCCACTACTTCCCAGTGCAAGTGTGAACAGTCTAATTGTCAACCAGAGATGGTACTAATACAGGGATGAAGGAAAGACCCTTGAATCCTCCAGAGCATACCTGTGATTGACAAGCCAGCAGGAGTAGCATGGCAGCTGCCTGCCCGTAGGCTCACTAGCTGGTCATCCTCAGCTCAAGTGAGCATCAGCAAAGTATAAATCAGAATATTCCAGAAAAAGCCTGGGTTCTCAACAAGAACTCCAAGAGCTTTGCTACTGAACCATATGCCACATCGCCTGGTGATTTGCATGGGAGCCAGAGTCAGAAAAGATCCACTAGAGAGTGTGATCCTAGAAAGTATCTTCTCTTGTCATCGTCCCTCCAGATGAAATAAAACTTTGGCCCACAGGCCAGATCTAGCTCCCAACATTGACCCAACTGGATCAACCAAATAATTTTCCAAATGACTGCTTTACATTTTGAATATCTTGTAATATCAAAAATGGAAAGGTGAGATGGCTCAATGGTAAAGTCACTTCCTGCCCCCGACATTGATGAACTGAGTTGGATCTCTAAGACTCTCATGGTGGTAAGAAGCGATGGACTCACACAAAATGTTTTCTGTCCTTCATACGTGCATCACCATTATCTGTACACATGCACACACACACACACACACACACACACACACACACACACACACACACACTAAAAACAGAGAATTTGGGAAAAATCAGTAAGGAAGTAGGAAATTAATAGTCTGCTGTATAAATAGAACCTGGCATAATAAGATCATGTGCTAAAAAGGAAAATACTTTGGACATGTGTGTAAGCTTTGTACTACTTCTGTACCAAGGTTCTACTGTTCCTGGTGCTCATTTTATCCCCACAGGTTAGAATGTATGTTAGGATGTTGCTTAGAGAAGGGAGATGGTGGTTTGCTGCGTTTCAAAGGCACAATCAAACGCAAATGATTTCTCTCTCCCAGTGACCACTCTCATTTCAGTATAAATGGCTAAGATGTCTCATTTCTAATAAATACCAGAAACTATTATTGTCAATGGCATATTTGGGTCTATGAAGGAAGGCATTTCCTGGATGATTATAATACGAAGAGTTAAAAAGTTTCTCAGGTGGTTCCATTTTGTGCAATCACTGTTTAGTAACACGGGTACAATCTAAGTGTCCTTTCTCTGCCGTCCTAACCAAGAGCAGCTTGGTCTTACATACTGCTGTCACCAAGCTGCATTATAAGAAAGTCCTCTCGGCCAGGTGTGGCAGGGCACACCTTTAATCCCAGAAATCTGCAGGCAGAGGCAAGCAGATCTCTGTGAGCTCAAGGCCAGCTTGGTCTGCATAGCAAACTCCAGGCCAACCAAGGCAATATAGTCTAAAAGCAAACATGAAAAGAGAATCCTCCTTGAACTGAGTTGTTCTCCGGTTAACTATTCTTTCAGTATTAAAGCGATATATTGTACACTGATATATATTGTACTCACCATGCTCAGGAGACAGGGTTTTTTTTTCTTTTGTCATTGTTGTTGGGTTTGATTTTGGTTTTGTTTTGCTTTGTTTTTGCAATTGTATCCTGTGCCAAATATAGAGCCTGGAACTTTGGGTCTTTTCTTGGCAGAGAAGCAGATTTTATACTTTAGCTGACGAAGAATGAGGACAGAAGTAGTCCTTTTAATAAAAGCTGTGTGTGCTGGAGAGATTGCCTAATGGTTAGAGCCTTGGCTATTCTCCCAAAGGACCTGGGTTCAATTCCAAGACCCTACATGGCAGCTCACAACCGTCCATAAATCCAGTTCCAGGGAATCTGGGGCTCTCTCCAGGCCTTCAAGAGCACCAGGCACACAAATGGTGCACAGACATACATGCAGAGAAAACACCCATACACAGAAAATAATAAATTTAAGTTAAAGCTATTTAAAAACATTTTTGCTAGGCAAGCACATTGGGTAGCTGAATATGAGCACAATAACCATTTTAGAGTCAAGTTCTTCCATCAGATCACTCTGGTTCCAGGCTTACAATTAATAAATAAATCTTTACTTCATTTGCCTTAGACTCTTCCTTATCCTGTAGCATGCATCCCCAGAATTGTGCTGGATTAAGGGAAAAGATTGTTGGTCCCTGAAGTATAAAACAAGAGCCGTGACAAGCAAGGTAGTAGCTGCAGGTGCAGACAAGTGGAAATTCACTATTAGGAGGCCACAGAAGGTCTGAGTGAAGGAACTCAATATGAGTTTGAATATTGTTGGGAGGGGAGAAACTGGGTTGGGACTAGAGAATTGCTTCAGTAGCAGAGCGCTTGATTAGTGTGATCAAGGCCATGGGGTTAATCGCCAGACACATATAACTAGGTAAGTAAGTAAAAAGACTAACAAATGGATGAATAAAGTGTGGACCCCATATAGAAATGTGAAAGGCGGGGAACAAGTCTAAAATGTTAATTTTTTTTAACTTTTCCTTTACACACACACAAACACATATATACACCTTATATTTTAGTGTGTGAATATGTGTGAGTGCATGTAAATACATGCATGTGTTTGAGTGAAGGAGCGTATCCATGTCATGATGTGAATATGGGGGTCAGGGAAGAACTTGCAGAACTCAGTTCTCTCCTTCCACCTTGTGAGTTCCAGCAATCGAACTCTGATCATCAGGCTTGGTGGCCAAAACTTTTACCTGCAAAGCTACCTTGCCAGCCATGTATGTACACATGAAAGGTTTGCAGTGCGTGGTGGGGCACACCTTTGATTCCAGCCCTTGTGAGACTAAGACAGGCATGACCAGTCAGGGTCAGTTTGATCTAAGACTTAAGTTACAGGTCAGCCAGGGATACATAGTGAGATCTTGTCTTTAAAAAAAGAGAAAGATCGGTGGTGGTTGTGGTGGTGGTGGTATATGCCTTTAATTCCAGTACTTAGGAGGAAAGATGATCTCTGTGAGTTCAAGGCCAGCCAACCTGTCTACAAAGTAAGTTCCAGGAAATCCCCCAAAAAGGTGTATGTGAGTGTATACACACACACTGACATATAGTAGTATGTTTATGGAGTGAAATTAATGTATATCATGAGTAGAATTTTATTTTTGGTAGCTCCTCCTTTCTCTGCGTTTCCTCTTCCATTTTCCATTTAAAATAAAAATGAATCTGTAATTTAGAAAACAGTTGGGCCAGGAATGACGGCACTTGGAGAAATAAAGATGAAGAAGGATTGTGAATTTGAAACCTGCCTGGACTGAACTTCACAATAAGACCCTATCGAGAGAGAGAGAGAGAGAGAGAGAGAGAGAGAGAGAGAGAGAGAGAGAGGTTGTCCGGTGTGTAACTAAGGCACATTAGTTATTCTATTCCATGGATACTGTGCTAGGAGGGAACCCGTCAAGACGCCTCTGCTTTCCACATGTGTTTGGGGTAGTGTGGCAGTTTCTCAAAATGATGATAAAATAAATTCCAGAGACTTCACAGGTTTGTGGAAGGATTTTATTACAAGCCATGGTACCTTCTGTGACAAGGATTTTATTTGGAAAGCTTTGGGGAAAATATGGCTCTTACACTATCATAAGAAGATTGGAAAAAGCATGTTGAACACTATGTGGTAGAGACTGCCTGCGTCTAATCCCTCCCAACGCTTAGCCATCTTACATAATACTAAAGGAAAATGAGATGTGGAGTTTAGTTTGTGTTTTTATTTTGAAATAGCTGATACAAATTGATTCCTTTTTAATTGAAAGTTGCAGGGCTTGGTTATACAGCCTTGATAACAAAACAAAGTCAGTTCTCAATCACTTGATTTATTTGAGTTTTGCAACCCAGTCAGCGCTAAATTACTTCACCTTCTAATAAAAATAATTCCTAATGTCGAGAAAATACAGACTAGTAGAGGGAAGCTTTATTAAAGTCGTTAGTATTAGAACTAAATCCTTTTTTCTCATTAAAGAAGATACTGTCAATTTAATTAATGCACATTAATCCCTGGTTGACATTAAATTCATCTAAAACTCTACATTCATATAGATTATTAACACCAAAGCACACAAATGTTTAAACTGATTCATATATGGAAAAAGCACAGTTTGAGAAATTCATGCGATCACATTCTTAAGTATTCTATAGATGAACTAATCATTGAAGGTCATTTATTTAGTTTATTAAACACCTTTAACTTAGAGGAGACCAGAAAAGTAGTAGTTCTAAGAAGAAAATTGGAAAATTTTTCTAAGGCATTAATTTAGAGTTTCTATTACCTTACAAATTAGCCGTGAGTCATTAAACTATTAAAGCTGAGCCCCAAATTACAGTGTTAATAATAAAAAATAACGAAATTTTTATTTCAAGAAATGGCTTTACCTTGTGATACATTTAATTTCATTCTTTTTCCAGAAAATAAAGATTTGTATAAAGCAAAACATAGTTTATCCCCAACATTTACATTTAAACATTTTATTTTTTAAATAATTGATGCATGTGTGTTTGTGTGTGTATGTGTATGTGTATGTGTATGTGTGTGTATGCCCTTAGAGGCCAGAAGAGGGCATTGGGTCCCCTGGACTTGGAGTTACAGGTAGTTGTAAGCCACCCAATGTGGGTGCTAGAAACTGAACTCGGGTCCTCTGAAAGAGCAACAGGTGTTCTTACCCTCTGAGCCATCTCTCCAGTCCCAATCCCCAACATTTTAAAAATCTTTGTAAATTATAAAGTCATTTGTCTTATTGAGACATGGTCTCACGTAAGTTAGGCTGCTCTCAAACTCAATATGAAACTGAAGACAACCTTGAACCTCCGGCACACACACAGACACCTGCCTCTGCCCTCTGAGTGCTGAGATTACAGGCATGCACCACTGAGCCTGCTTCACACAGCACTAAGAATTGACCCCGCAGCCTCATTTATGCTAGGCAGTTTTCTACCAACTAAACTGCAACCCCAAACTAGTGATTTTATTTTAAAATACCTTTATGCATGCACTTATATTACTTGGAGTTCTAGAGCAGACCAACCTCACGTTATTTAGTGTACTCCCAGCAGAATATTTTTGTTGCCAGTTTTATCAGTCTCGTTCAGGCTACAGTCCTCTTCACAGTGTATGACACCTGATGGCATGTATTTTCACACTAATGTCAATGGTGTTCTTATTCCAAGAGTACACGGGGCAGCCTTGTAAAGGCTTAACTTCAATTCAAGAACTCCTTCCCATAGAGCCGAAACTTTGCAAAGGGGCAACATGGGGCCAACAAAATCAGTCTTTTCAATCTACGCAAACCAAAGAAACTTACCTCTCTCACCAAATCACTACTAGAAAAAACAGACTTGAACACTATCCAACTTTTCAATTTCATGATAAGCTCTGGAGCTAATTAATAAAATAGACTATAGGATGCCAATTTTCTTTATTTATCTTTTTGGTCTTGATAAACATGAGTAAGCTTGAATGGACACCTCTATTTTCCTTCAGGTTTGAAAGCTTCCTTTTATGTGTGTGAAAAATGGCTGACCATGTCAGGGTTTATCAAACAGAACCTTGCATTTGTGGCTGGTCCTTTTCCCCTTATCTGGCAAACACATTACCCTCTCCATCAAAATGGGGCAGAGCAAACACCGCAGCCACCCGCATGCATAACCAGGGCTAACTTAAACAACCTCAGCACTCTGTAAACTCAGCAAGAAAGCTGATTAGGCTCCAGATCTTCGGGCATTATCTTATTTTTGATAGCTCTGCTATGGAAAGGTAATAAAGAGAAAGCTGTCTACTATGAAAGCCGGTGAGGGTGTCTGCTTCTTATGAGCTGTACTTAAAAGGAAGGGGAGAGAAAAAAAAAATGTGTAACTAGTGTAACTATTTGCCAAATCTCAAAGGGAGCAAGGTTTAAAAAGGAATTTATTTACAAATTAGAGACGCGCTACGGTACTTCCTTCAACCTCACTTTCTGCATACAGGAAACAAGAGATCGTAGGGTTATCCTGTTATCTGTTCGGTGGTTTAAAGGCAATTTCAGTACTGCTATTTGCTTAGTGATGAGAAAGTCCAAGATTTATTTCAGGCTTTTGGAACAACAGTGAAAACTGTGAGAAGAACGATTACATATTTCAGTAATTTTTTTCATCCTCATCTTTGACTAATTAGAGAAAAGTTTAAAAAAAAAACTGTAACACTGAAGCTGAGTTTAAACACCGAAAATTCATTTTTAGGTCAAGTGAAGCCATAAGAATGGCATTTGGAAAAAAGTATTTTATCTCATGCACAAAGTCCATCCCCGGTTTGAATCAGTTAACTGTCCACAAAGTTCAGAGTCTCTGTGTTTCTGGTGTACATACAGAAGAGAAGAGGGCTGCCTTCTGACTATGAAGGCACTGTAAAGAAAAGCCGTGAGTAGGGCATTGGATACTGACTGAAAGAGAAGAAGGGTGTGGTTCTAAGGGTGATGTTGACACTTCTGAGAACACCAGCTCCTGCCCTGGCTTGATCCAGGCCTTCCTTGGAGGAGGAACAAAAGAAAAAGAAAAAGAAAACCACTCAGATTTGAAGTGCTGGGATCTCACTGCAACAACAGCAAGCCTTGTTCTGTGCCCACAAGAGGTGACTTGCAGAGGAGGGGAGGCCTCTATCTGCCACCTCACAGGTGCTCTACTTTCACTTGAACCCTCCTCTCAAGTTACCACTGGAGGTGACAATAGACCAGTTCACAAACAAAGAGGCTCCAGAGTCAGGCACTGCTGCCACAGTTTCAAGTTGAGGGCGGTGTTGTTATAACCCCAAACTCAACATGGATCAGGAAACGATCAGAATCTCAATTTTTTTTTATTATTTCAACCTATATATTTTTCACATTGATGTCCTAGTTTTTAATCACCTGTCTTACATGTTACCAGAACATATCACTTTCTCCTAGAATTCGGGAAACCCAATAGTACACACATAAAGCGCATATTGCAAAAGGATGCTTAACAGAGAAAGTGGAAACGCCCCTACCATGTTAAATGTTAACAGAGGGAGCTGAAATGCACTATGAAGGATAATATACCTAGCACCCAGCAAACATGAGAAAGAAGCATGCTGGTGTCCTTATGGAGTCAGGGGCTGGAAACTGAGAACATGGCTCTTTGACTCTCCCAGCCAGGTTCTTCTGATTTGGTGTGCAGACATTTTGGTGACGTTCTCACCACTTTCTGAAGCTGCAGGTTTGGTTAGACTTTACACATTAGGACTTTTTAGTGTGCTTTGAGCACAGGGACACAATGAAAACAAAGATTGCTTTGCTTCTTTGGGGCTGTTGCACTCTGCTGACACTCGACTACAATAGAGGTTTTTTTTTTTTTTTTTAGCAGTCTTATTAGAACAAAGTCAACCTTAGTTTGAGCTTTGGGGTATGGCCATCAAATTATAGATAACCAGGGGAAAACATCATTTTCAATAGTGACATTAAAACAGCGCATGCCATGGGCTATAACAGATTTTTTAAATCTGTCTAGTGATAATAGTTACACTAGCAATTAATAAACTTTCCTTCTTCATTTCATCTTTATTCTTGAACAAAGAATAAAGTTGCTGGATGGCTAGAAGTGACACCTGCCCGGCTCTGCTTTAAGAGCCTCTCAGGAATTAGTTCACATAACCCTTCCCATAAGCCCTCGTAACAGGTATGATTATTATTGCTCTACATAAAGAAACTTGGGGACAGAGAAATGGAGTAACCTGCCCAGAGCTATGCAATTAAGAAGTAGCCAAACTTCAAAGAGGTTAATTTGTATGTGAATCAGCATGTATTCTAACTAATCAAAATATTCCCTCAAAATTGTTGGGACTTTGCTGGATTTGATTTCCCCAGAAAACAACATATATAATGATTGTATTTAGTTTTTGTGGATAATGGAACATAGTGGTCTATTAAAGAAAACTGGGGAGGCTGGAGAGATGACTTAACGGTTAAGAGCATTGACTGCTCTTCCAGAGGACCTGGGTTCAATTCCCAGCACCCACATCGCAGCTTAAAACTGTAACTCCAAGACCTGACACCGTCACACAGATATACATGCAGGCAAAACATCAATGCACATAAAATAAGAATAAATAATTTTAACAAAAAAAAGAAAAGAAAAGGAAAGAAAACAGGTATCAAATGGTTTTTCAAAAAGTTCACTTTCAGGCCTGGGATATGGCTTGGTTGCTAGAGCACTTACAGAGTATACACCTTTCCCTGAGTTCAATCCCAGTACCACTTAAATCAGGTATGATGGTACATGTCTGTCACCTCACACATGTCACAAGGCAGAGGCAGGTACCAGAAGCTCAAAGTCAGCCTCCAACTACATAGCAAGTTAGAGTTCAGACAGGCTACATGAAACCTTGTAGAAGGAAGGAAGGGAAGAAAGAAAGAAAGAAAGAAAGAAAGAAAGAAGGGAGGGAGGGAGGGAGGGAGGGAGGGAGGGAAGGGGGAAATATTCACTCTCAAAGGAAACCAGTGATTTCTAAACATTTTGGGAAATGGCCATCAATGGATCCACATGACATCTCAATATTTTCTGAATATATGTGACTAAAATGCATAGAATTTCTTCACTGCCAATAAATCACCCTCTGCTTCACATCACTGGGTCTGCCTTAGTGCACCTGGCTGCCATGGAGGTATGGACAAATATTTCCTTTGCCAGCTTCTCTTTCTTTCTCTCTGGATATGGTGTCTGTGCTTATATTTTGTCACGGCTGCTTTCTCAGCAAAGAGATGCCTTTGCTGGAATTCTCAAATGTTCTGAGTATTTTTTTTTACATTGAGCATCATCTAAGGATAAATAGCAACATCTAGAGATAAAAAGAGTTGTTGAACATGATATATATTATTGGCCAAGAAAATGTGCCATTGGTATCTCCCAAACCTGCCCTAAGTATGAGATAATAGAAGGAAGGCTTTGGTGACAGCACTAAAATTAAGGGACATTTAATAAAATAAATATTGATTAAAAATGGGAGGGGCGTAGGAACTTCGGTTAATGTCTTTGTCCTTATTTAAAGGCACACATCAAGTCCAAAGAGAGCCTCTGTGAATATTGCTCAAGAATAAAGAAGAAATGAAGAAGGGAGGCTTAATAATTGTTATTGCTTCTATCTACTATCACTAGAAAGATTATAAAAAATCTTTTTCTCCCAATAATAACCTCAGAAGTGAAGCAGGGGACTACTTTGGCTATGTTGACCTATGCGGGGTTAATCATGCCCGTGACATCTTTCTTTAGGGTCTACATATCTACACCCTGGCTATTCATACAGTTGACCATTTTGATAATGGCCCTACCATCTGACCTAGAAACCCAAAACAAACTCTGGAGAGGGGTGTTAGATGTACAATGCTGCCAAGATGACCTTTCAGGGTTCGAAAATCTCTAAAATCACAAATGCAAAACTCACAAGGCACAGTACGCATGATTTTGTCACTGGTCGCAGCATACTTCAAACTTGGTTGTTTGCATCCCTTAAAAAATATTTCTAGCCAGAATAGTAGTAATACACGAAGAAATATGTGTCCCATTTTATCCCAACAAAGCAACCGTAAAAATGCACGTGAGTTAAAGCATGTGCCCTTGCTGGTGCAAACAAAAATGATTTTTCCCAATAAACTTCCTTCCTCCTAGAAATCACTTGAGAGAAACTATTTATTGGTCCTATACTAGGTATTACCAACTTCGAGTTACATTTTTGCGATAATGAACACAGACAGCTGAGATGGTTTTCTTTTTTTTTTAAGTACACAAATATTTTGAATGCTTCTTAGGTACACTGAAGAGTTTGTCTCCTAGAACGGGGCAGGAGGGGGGAGTCTTTTCTCCTTCATGGAGTTAAATAATGGTAGTAATTCCAGCAAAAGACCTTATGAACTACATTCCAAAGCCACACAAGAGGAGCATCTGTGGGAAAAAAAAAATTCCTTTCTATCTATGTCTTCTATACCCCAAGCCTGTAAATGCAAGAGAAAGAAAAGGAGGAAAAAAAAAAAGAATTCTAGGCTATGTAACCCTGTCCCCACTACCTCACCCCCAGTCCCAGTTCAAGAAATGCTGGTTCAGCCACAGACTCAAAATGAATTCTCTGCTACCACTTCGGGGATACGGGGTAAAAAACAGTTGAATGTCCTGTGGTTGTTAATTATATAAACTGAAACGTTTGGAGAGGCTTTTAAAATATTTTGGGGTTGCAGGTAGAGAAAGGTTTGTTGCCAGTAGTTGTTCATTGAAAACTCTTACAGGATTTTTTTCTCTTCTAGCCTAGACTGTGATGCAGAACCCGCTGTGCTAAATTATGAACCAAAGGCTTTGGGGTGGGAACAATCAATCAAAATACCTGGGGTAGTGTGTAATGTGCACGCTCTTGTCAGCATGAACAGGCTGCCCCTGAACACAGTCCCCCAGCAGGTTAAATAAATATGATACTATAGACAAACCGACAGGATCACACGGGTATCAATCAGCTGTTGATAAAATACAATCTTCCTTTAATACATGCTGGGAAAGTTATTTAACGGTTACAAAACCTATATCCATTATTCTTGTGGGTTTTTTTAAAAAAAAAAAAGTCTTCTTCGAAAGTGTAACTCTTTTATAGGGGCAAGGCGAAAAATGGCGAGGGTGGGGGGTGCGTCTAATGTGTCTCCAAGACACATTGAGACTTTGCTCGTTTAAGGAGGAGAGATGCACTGGCCAAGGGATCCTGACCTGCAAACCATACCTGAAACAGTGCCAGCGTCCTGTAATACAGGGTTAGCTTGTTGAATCAGTCCCTGCCTGGAAACCCCTGGTGCATTTCAATCCCATTTTTATTTCCCTTCCTTTGAGCCCTGAATGTTTGGGTACCTGGTGAACAAATGAGGTAACAGCAGCAGCGCTACTCTCGATTGATTCCGGGGGAGAAGAAAAACAGGGCAGGAAACAATTTAAAGCCGGAGAGGATAGTTGGAATAGAAGAGTCCCCAGCCGAGCCGGTGGTAAGAGGGAGGTGGGGACTGACTCTTCAATCGGTGGCCGAGAAATGGGAGGACTCACGACCCAAGGGCCGCGGAGCGTGCTGCGCTTCGGGGTTGAGCTTCCTGCCTTGAAAACCCCCTTACAATGTGAAAGCGCCCCCTTTTTCGCCCCTTCAAAGAGGCAAAAATAAAAGGGGAAGACTCCACTATGGTCCTGAACTCCCTCAACTTTGCTCTCTTCTGCACGGCCGGCAGCAAGGCCAGCCGTGTCCCCGCTTCGCTCTCTGGTGTCGCCCGCCGCTCTGCACGTCCCCCACAGTCCAGGTAGCTAACTGTGGAGCTCGGGACCCCAGCGGCCTTCAGAAGCGGAAAGGCTCTTGTTCAATGCTGACAGCTGATCTCCTAGCAAGTGAAGATTAATGTCCCATCTAAAAACTAAGGTCTCCAAAGTGCTGTTGGTACAACATAAATACGGGTAGCAGGCAGACGCGTCGCCTGCCACTCAAATCTGGATCGTGCGGGTCCTGGAGAAAAAGCTCACAGCCCAAGGTGTTGATGGCCACGTTTGCCTGTGTGTAGTTCTCCCTGTCAGTGAACCCGGCTCCCAAAAAGGCTGAGTCTGTTCCTCCGCCCGCCTGTACGAAGTGCCGCGACTCCCTCAGTCTATCTGCACCCTCCCTAGTGGTTTCTGGAATATTCCAGACTGGAAAAAGGCTGAGCTGCTGGCTCCAAGGCCTAAACTCAGAGAGTTCACGCAGCGCTGCAAATGGACTGTCCGGGGACTTAGGCTGGGAGCAGAGGGAATGGGAGCCCACGGGTCAGTTTACGATCCCAGAACTGCTCCTCGACTCTGGAGGTGAAGGCAGCTGTCTCCAAAAAGAGCCTAAGGTGATTCTGAGATCAGTCCTGACGCCTAGGACTGGGACTGAGTTGGGGCTTGGGGGAAGGGTCTATGGGTCTAGATGAGAGTGGGAGCCAGGTTTTCCCAGTACCTCTTCCAACCCCAGAAAGCCACTTGAGATTCGTTAACACGCACGGTTGGAGTTCTCCCCCTCCCCCAGGTCCAGGGAGCGTTGACATGAGGAGGCACCGAAACCGCTGCAACCTTTTTGGAAACCTGGCGCTCTCAAGAGCTCTGTGCCCGAAACTGACACCCGTAAGCACTCCCCGGGGGCCTGTTGGGCAGATGGAGTGGCAAGGCCAGGCGGGGCCTGTTGGCGAGACACCGGGACATTTGTCATGGGTGACCCTGCGCCTTGGCTTCTGAGCTCACTCTGGCGTGGGGAGACCAGCACTAATGTAATAAAACGAGAGCGACAAGAGGAAAGGCCTCTCTCGCCCCGGGGCCGCCACATGCTCACTCCGTTTTACTGTCAGGGCTGGTCGAGGCTGTGCCTTCATTTCATATTCCATTAATATTTACAGCAGCTATTGAATTTCCCATTACAAAGTTCACCATACACAGTGCTAATATGAAATTTTAATAGTATTGTGCACGTTATGAAAAGTCCCGCCATTAAAAGGGGAGGAGGGATCGCAGGGAGAAGTTACCCTGAGAAGTTACTTGCCACTGAACGCTGGAAACGCTCCCAAGGCGGGGGTTTGGGGGAGTCATACTCATTTGCACCTGTTATCATAAAGATGCAGTGGGCTTGTTATCAGTATTGAAATCCAAAGAGAGGGAGGAAGTGGAATGTAAAAATGCGGGCTGACTAAATTGAGTTTTCCAAGTTGTGTGTGCCGGGCTTTGCCCTCACTTAGAGAAAACGATTCTGTTCTCATGCTTTGTATGAGGTTTGCGAGAGACAAGACAGAAGATGTCCGGGTTGGCTTGAGTTCCAGCAGTTCCTGGTAGTCACTGGGGCTGGGCAAGGGCAGGTCTGCCTTCCTCAGATTCTGTCCCCTTCCTGCCAGCCCCCAGGGTCCTCGGGGTCCCAAAACTGATATCCTGCCTGTAGTTCCAAGGGAATAAACTTGGCTAAGAGTCCTGGAAATAACCTATTTCTCTGCGTGGTGTTCTACCTTTCCGGATTGATATCTTAGGAGCTACACTAGGCTGTTGAATGGCTTCCTTTACTACACCCCAAGGGAAGGCCAACTTGGGGTGAAAAGGAGTGATGAGGCTACCCAAGAAAGTGAGGCAGAAAGTGGGGAATCTAGAGCCTGCAGCTCAGGTTAGGATCCCCCCCCCCTTTCAGCCTCCCGAGGGCTGCTTCCCTGGGTCAATTGGTAGCTCACCTAGGAGCAGGTGGCAGAGCACACCCCTCTTCTGAAGGGCTCCGAACTAGGCAAATGGGTCAGTTCTCAAAGTTACCTTTCCCTGCTTTGTCAAGATGACCAAGACCTTTGTGCAGCTGCTAGCCGGTGTCACCAGCTCCCTGGGAGGTATCCTGTCAGCCTCTCCATGTGAACTCTCCAACAGTTCAACTTTCCAAAACACCCCAAGCTTCTTTTAAAATATCATCTGGTCCTGCAGAGTGGGCAGACCAAGTGGAAAGGAAGTTTCTCCCCCCCCCCCGCATTTGGTTGGGAGGGGGGATAAACTGTCTGCACTAAGCTTCCTCGCTCTATCCACCCACCCTCGTACCATCCCTCCTCACTCCTCCGGGTGTGAATTAATGGCAGTACTTTCAGCACTTCTGCAATTCTTAATAGGCTTCTATTTCTGCAAGGGAAAGGGCAATGCCTGAAACTTCAGGTTACTTTACAGCTAAAGGAAGATGACGGTGACAGAAGGTAGCGGTGGGTAACAATTCTTCAGGATGATCTGCTGGAGACACCACCGCTCCCTTTTAAAAAGTATTACTGCCATTACTCTCCCCCCCCATATTCTTGTGAGTTGTGTGTGTATGCGAGTGTTAAAGCCCCTGAATGTGTCCCACTTTGTCACATCCTCTGTGTGTGTGTGTGTGTGTGTGTGTGTGTGTGTGTGTGTTTTTAGAGAACATTTGAATGAAAGGCTCGATGCCAGGTATTGGTGACACAGGGGGTGGAATTTTCAGCCCATTCCACAAAGAGTTGGCCGTCTCTATTTGCATAAGGTCAGAGTAGGGCTTGTGGTAGAACTTCACCAGCATCTCTGTCTCTTAGCAACAGTCTTGCACTCTTGGTCCCTGCATTAAATTGACTGGTCCCTTCCTTTTCTTCCTTTCATTGGGAGGCTTACAATAAAATGTCACCCTTCCAACCTGTGCCTGTCACCCAGTAGGTCATCTCTCTCTCTCACACACACACACACATTTTCCCTCCCTCCCCCTTCCCCTCTCCTCCTCCTCCCCTTCCTCCGAAGCTCCAATTACAGACAGAGAGGATTCACTGGGTGAAATCCCAAAACTGTTTCATTTTATGGTGTTAATTAATATTAATACCACTTCTCCCTTTGTTATTAATTTTAAAAATCCCTCGCAAACAGGCAAGATAAGGAGGAAATTGCCATCACCTGCCAAACAATGGGTTTGGAGAGGGGCAATAAGGCAGATGGAGATGGAGGGAACAGGGTTTAGTCTCTACACCATTCAAATGGTGAGGGGTTCAGCACAGCCTAGAAACCCTGGAAGTGCTTGGACTCTGCCAGGCAGCCCTCTTGGCTCTAGCATGGGGACCAGTGACAGGATCCAGATGCTGATAGGTAGTGTTAATGGAGGGTCACGTCTGGACAATAGTATCCATCACTTGCCTCCTGGCTCTTCTGTCAGGTGGCGTCATTTCTGACTACTCCATCACTCAGATTTAGGATAGATTCAATTATTACCTTCGCCTTGGCAACAGGATTCACAAATTGGTACCCAGAGGACCAAACAGTAATGGTGATAGTTTTTATTAGTAGTTCTTATTATTAGCTTACTGTGCATCCCTTTCTTCTTAATTTTTGAAAGAGCATCCTAGATATCTGTTGAATCCTTTCCTCTTTTATTCCATCAACAGTTGCCCAGAAGCACAACCCCACAGGATAATGGTCGCTTAATTAGTATACAACACACACACACTTTTGAAAGCCTGGATGATTTCTACTGATTTGTATCATTTTATCAGTTGGGCAAATGAGATACTTTCTGAATTCTCTACCATGTTGCAGTAGGAAATGTCTGTCTATAGACCATGTTTTATAGTGCACAAACAATGTTTCTCACCGTTTCAGAAGTGCTTATGTTGAATGATGGTAGAAGTTGTATCTGAGATGGGGGGAAAAAGTACGAAGAACCCTTGATATGTTTTTTGTTCATAAAGCTAAGAATCTATTAAAGTAATTGGAGTTTTAAAATCATAAAAAAAAACTCTGAAGATATGGAAATCGCAGTAAAGAGGCTAAACTTTCATTGAACTCATCTCTTTCCCTTGAACATAGAAATTCTCTCTCTCTCTCTCTCTCTCTCTCTCTCTCACACACACACACACACACACACACACACACACACACTTCTTTTAGTTTGAAACATATTACTCATCCATTTGAGTGTCGGGAATGGTTAGATATACACCCAGCTTTCCCTGGTATTTTTACAACCTCTTACCTCTGCTTTCTCCTCTCCTCTTTATGGCTTACATACCCTGTAATTCTTGTAACACATTCCCCGATAAATGCGCAGGTAATGGGGTCTGAGCAATGCACCCAGGGTTAAAAGTCAACCAGCTCCTCTTTAATAATTCACAAGTCATGTTTCTTCCATGATGTCAAGTTTGCTAAGGAAGATAGACAAGGTGAGGGCAACCACTTGAGTTTGTTATTCTGAGTCTCAGAAGAGAAGAGAACTGCAAAAACCAGTGGCCCCCCAACTCCTTTACCAACTACACTTTTCTAGAGGGGCTGGTCTTCCCTTGCTGACCATTTTTCAGGACCTCAGCAAGATGTTTGAAATGTTTGCAAAGGTTGGGGTGAAGGGGGATCCTGGAAGTTTTCTCATACTCATTGATTCAAGTTTACAAAGTCACCCCCACTTTCTGCTTCCATCATACAATTCCCAAAGGCTTCAGCTCATCTAATTCCCACGGTAAGACCTCCTCAGCGAGAGCCATTTTCAACGATGGCTCCTACTTTGACTTTCTGTGGGTGACCCTTCTTCATGGAGTGACTATTTTTCCTCCCAGAGGCATAACTGTCTACAAGCTTCCACAGTCTCGGGCTTACCACCACCACCCGTTCCTTTTCTTTCTAGAAGGATCTGGGGGAAATCTCAGGTGCATGCCTCTTTCTTTCAACAGTGTGTCCTTTGCAGGAAGAGAGAAGGACGCAACGCATAGACAGAGATGGGGAAAATAAAAAGTCGAGGGACTTTAAAGTGCACTGGAGTTTTATTCTGGAGCATAAATTGAAACAAGATTCCATATTGAAAGAGGGAAGGAAAAATATGAAGACTGAGGTGCACCTTTGCCTTTCCCAGATGCACACAGGGTCAGGGAGTGCCACCCCAGCCTGGCTCACATTGCTCTATGGCCACTGTTGCCCTCTCTGCTATTTCAGGATTCACATTCACACGGACCATGCCGAGGAAGTAATTTCGTTTCCAGTGTCCCCCTCACAACCATTTCAAAACCAAAATATTGAAGGAACTCTTTTGACAGAGTTTATTAAATTATTTCATATGCTACTTATTTAATGAGGACTACAGCCTTTTAAAGATTTATTCGGCAGTAGTAAGCACATGGTTTTTCGAGGAACAAACATTCTGCATTTGTTCAGTTCTGAAAGATTTCTAACAAAATAATAGAGAAGCAGAGTTTTCTCTTCGTTGTCCAGTTATTGCTAGTCGTATATCATGACAGAGGAAGAAGCAGAACCCATTACATTCGTTCACCTTATAACTTCCTTGTTAGTAAAAAATCATGTTTTGTGGTATGTTTACCCCACCCTCTTAGTTTTGTGGCTATTTAATTTTAATATCCATTTCTGTGGTGGTTATTCAGCACACAATGGGTACCCAGGGCATTGTTTCAGACTCACTCCTAACCACGTGAACCTTCTTAGTCAGATCTGAGAGGTGAGGATCTGTTCTATGCTGATGCAAGTGAGTGGAGAGTGTAGCAAAACTCCAGAGAGAGGAAGGATAATTAATATTTATCAAAGTCAGAAACACTTTGGCAGAAACGGAGGAAAACGCATCAAGTTCTGTGAAGAAGAAAAACAAAAAACAAAAAACTTGGGGTGAGGTTGAGAAAGTTGAGAAAACAAAGTTAGAAGGCACTGTTTTGTTTGCATGGGCAGGGGACCTGGCAAAATGTATCCAAGAAATGGTCTTGTTGAAACCCCAAACTTTTAAAACCTTAGATTCTTACAATTTCTCCAGTTAAAGAAGAACCCAAAAGCTTCAGCTAACTTTAGTTTTGCTTGTTTTTTACCGAGCAGGACACAGGAAGCGAGAAAACAATTGGCCATAAGCTATGAATTTACAGTGTATCTGCTTTTTCTGTCTCGATTATGGAATTATGTAAGATTGTTCATGCTTTTACTTCTATAGGTTTTTAAAAAAAAAGGGAAAGGGAGTGCAGTTTTTTATAACCATTTGCACAGTGCCCTGAGTATTACTGTTTGTAATCTTTCTTATTTGGGGCTTCGGCTGAGCTGGACCCAGCAAGCAAATGAGCTTGGGGGAGAGGGGCAGCAGGCACTGCTAGCTTTGACAACTACCAACTCTGCCTTTCTTGGCAAGGAGTCTGTGCGTGGAGTTGGGATAAACATATTTCACCTTTTGTATTACAAGTTTCCTCGGAAGTCCCTTCTTCAGCACTCTCCAACTGAGCTGGCATCCTCAAGTTAACCTGAATCCTACAAGGTCCGCCTCTAGCTAGCGTGCTTATTTTATAGTGGGGGTCCCCACTATCGCACTTTAGGGAAGAGCAGTTCTACCGGTTTGCACAGTTTCCACGCAGCACTGTTTTTCACTGGGAGATAGGTTATTAAAAGCGCGTACAGAACTGCTGGGGGCGGGTAGGGAGGAGGACACGCTCTCGGCTCTCAGACAGCAGTTCCTAGAAAGACCCTGGGTAGCTCAGACTGAGGCCCCTTTACTAAGCAACAAGCGGGGTGGGGGCAGAAAATATGTCTCTTCCTTTCCCTGGTATCACTTCTCTCCTCCCATGCTAACTTCGTGAGAAGAGGGGAACTCAGAGGAAGAGAGGGTCGGGGAAAACTCGAATAAAGTCTAGTAGAAGTTTGCAAAAGGCTCTTCGTAGGAAGACAGCTTCTCGCAGAGGACCGGGAAGAAACCAACTCGGGAGAGGGAAGCGTCCGTTTCCCGCCTGCCAATGAAAAACACACAAAGTTGCAAATTTGAGGAGGGGGTAGGGCCCCCCTTTTCTGGGGCAATCAGCTGCAGCCGCCGGCTACTAAGAGAGTGCTGGGGCAGCCCACCAGCTCTGGGCGCCGGCTGCGTGGCCACCGAAGGCCAGGGGTGCATCCCGTGCCTCCACAGCGGGCAGTGTCGCCGCGCCGCGCCGCTCCCACCCCGCCCAGCCCGCAGCCACGACCTCCAGTCCTGCTCACACCTATCATTTGGAGCCATCTTCGGTCAGTCTTCCAAACATTCCGAGGGTTTTTGATTCCACTCGCCGCTCCTTCTTATTGAGTTCTCCGCGGTCTCCCTGCAACTTGTCATAGCCTGTAATAAAATGCCCTTTCTGTCGGGAGTTAAAGTACAGAGGGCAGCGGTTCTATTTGCAACTGACAGCCAAGAAAAGGAGCTGCGGCAGCCTCGCTTTTGTCTGTCTGGGGCTTTAACTCCTGCAGGGCCGGCTACAGAGAACTAGCGGCTCCACAGGCAGCCCCGAGCCCTTGAGAGGGCCTCAGGTAGGGGACTAGCCTCCCTAGAGAGCCCGGAGCAGAGGTCGTGCCTGGCCTATGCCCCACCCTGAATAAGGAGCTCGGTTGTGGGAAAGTTCTGGACCTACAAAGCTGCATACTACACTCTGTTGAGAAGCAGTCCTCAAATAAAGGACCCCTATTTTACTCTTTGGGCGGAGTGGACTTGAGAAAGAAAAATAGTGCGGGGACAAGGAAGCAAGGAAAGAAAAATGTTAAGTGAATCTTAGGTCAGGATCCAGGGAACTTTCACCTGGCTTAGTTATCAAACTGCTTCATCTATTTCTTCAGTGAGTCAAACTGTCCAAAAATTATTTCCATATCCCTGGGAACAAAAAAAGGAAGATTTATGCATGAGTTTTGTGGCCCACCTGGTACCTGAAAAGATACCTGTGGACAAGTGCTTTAAATCTCATCTGCTTGGGAAGTGCCCAGCCTTTAGCCTGCATCTCTCAGTTGGCAGTGTGTTCCACAAGGTACCTGGTGTGGTCCCAGGCTGTCTTCTGCATTCACAGATGCCTGGCCACCATTAATCAGATGCATTTAGGAAACCAAGCCACTTCTTACCTGGCCAACCCCCTCAGAAGTCACTGTAGAGTACTCTAAGGGAGGGTGTTGGTGGGTGCCAGAGTCCCCCAGACATTGTGCGTGTGTCTTCAACACCTGAAGAGTTTAGGAAGTCGATGGGTGTGATACCACCTGGTGGGGGAGGAGAATTGGGAGCTCTGGTCAGTGAGGACAGTTCAGACTGGGAGAGGGGAGGCAAACAAGAGTTTCTCAAACTACTTTACCATTTTACCTTTGGGATGTGCAAAGGATGTGCTGGCCATGTCACAGGTGTTCTTTCCCACTTCTAGGTTCTCACTCCAGTTCTAGAACTCCTTTTTCGAGTCCCAAAGGGAGGGAGAGAGTGTGAGACTGTCTCCATTCAGGAAAACAGCCCGTCCTCCCTCTGGCTTGCCGGCTGGTCCTCATACCTTCTCATGTACAGTGTCCAAAAGTACATCCCTTACACACGGTGTATGTCTTGCACACGATGTACATACAGTGTGCATAAGTACATCTCTTTTGGCTGTCCCCAAGGAGATAAACATGCATGTCTATCCCCCCGCCCCGTACCTATCTTCATACCTACTGCACACTACCTTCTCCTAACTCTGTGAAGATACTAAGACCTTGAAATCAATAGTGTCAAAACCCAGGAAAGCTGAGAAATTGACCAGCTGACCTCCGCCGATGATTTTCTTCTAGAGGATGGGAAAGCCTGTGTCCTAAACTGATAACACCAAGAAACCAAAAGGATTCTGTTGAGAGTAGAAGTTATACAATATTCCTCAACAGAGAGTCTATTGTGCTTAGCCTGAGAGAAACAGAGAGAGAGAGAGAGAGAGAGAGAGAGAGAGAGAGAGAGAGAGAGAGAGAGAGGTTTGAGCATTCCACATTAGAGGCAATGCAGAGCTGCAGTAGGGGAAAGTGTGCTATCTCGGGGAAAACTTAAGCAAGAGAAGCCTTTAAATCCCCTAAAGAAGGGGGAAACAGCAGCATGGGGAAACACATTACAGTACTTTCCAGTACACTGCCTCCTTGTCTGCTGTCGTCTTCAGTTCTGTGTTTATCTCTCAAGTTTGATCTCTGGATCTCTAGCAAGGCTCTTAATGCCGACCCAAAGTGGTCGCTTGACGTTCTTCCGCCAGCACCACCAGCTTTGTGTACGTGACCGAAACTGTCCTTTCCGATCCTTAGGAAAAGTTAGAATTCTCTCCCGCGCCCCAGGAGGCCAACTTTTACAGGAACCATTGTTCATTTAAAGCACTGGTTGGGATACTCAGGTCATATCTGAAGATTTGGACAATAATACCCTTATTCTCCCAGTTAGCTGGTGGCTTCTATTCAAAATGAAGCTATCTGGGGACACGTAAAAGCCAGTAAATTTCCTGATGCACAAAGGAAATGATTCTTCCTGCCTTCTGCCTATTTCCACTCCAAAGTGAATGATGCCCCAGTTACCACCAGACCTGACTTGATTTATCTTGGTTAATAGGATTAATGTGTCAGCCTTTCTCAAGAACTTCCAAGTGCAAACCCGGGGTGTCACTGACTGGCTGGTGTCTTCTCTCCTCTCTGATGGGCATAATGACACACCTACAAGCCGAGGGCCTTTGTCCACTGGGAGCAAGCAGATTATCTGTCTCCAGTGAAATAAGGCGTGCGGTAGTCTCCTTTGCCAAGACTCCGAGCCAGAAGCCAGTCCCTATAAAATAATTGTGTCACTACCTCACCAGCACACTGCCCCTGCTTCATTTGTCTTTTGACTGTAATTGAATGGTTGAAGAGCAGAAACGTAGACAAATTCCAGCTGTATTGAGATCTGTTTCTTCCTCCGCTACCTCGGCCCATCATTAGATACTTTCCCTCTCTGTGCGGGAGGTCAGAGTGTATAAATATAAATTGCATTTTGCATTACTTCTAGATGAGTGAAGCTGTCAAAGCAATAATATGAGCTTTCAGTCCCGCATTCTACCACTTCTTTCCCATTTTTTGGCCAGGAGGTCATGTGCAAATTGAACGTGACAACCCAGAAGACATGTCCAACAGACTCGTATTGTTACCCGGCTCAGCTGCCTGGCTCATAACAATATTAAACCCACATTAGTCCCCAGCCTCTGCCAGGCAGAGGCTCCCAAAGGCAGGGCCCAGGCGGCTCTGAAAGTTCACTTCGGTGGTGACATGTCATCTGCGAGCCATTGGCAGCAGTGACTGGAATATTTGCCACGTAAGATTTGTGAGGATGTCCCATTACAAAGACCAGGACGGTGCTCTGTAAGACAGAGAGAGAGCAGAGCACAGGGTGAAGTGCCAAATGGGTCTCCAGCACTCAAATGTTAGAACACACACACACACGTATACACATATGTGCACACACACACATACATACAGTCGAGATACCCTTGACCCTGTCTGAAAATATGCATACTTTCCAGAATTCAACTGAAATGTGATTGGACATATTATCTGCTGCTATCTCCACAAGGAGAACATCATTTTGAAAGCCACCTGAAAACACCCATTGACTTTAGCATCTCATTAGCAACTCTGGCGACTTTTGATAATGAAATTTAATTCCATAACAAAGGTGAAGTCTCCGGGGCTTACAACACATGCCTAACATGGCGGCACTCCCCAAACTGCACTGTACTGGAGGGATATGAAACTATCAATTTCAAGGACATTGAAAGACGTGGAGGATCTGATCAGCAAGTATCTGTCTGCGTGACCCCTTCATGTCTTGCCCATATTGCAGTTAAGGGAGAACTGTTGTTCACAGACAGGGTGTTTGATGGTTTCTAGGAAATGAGTGGCTGTTTTCATTCCTGTTCCAAATGGACAGGTGTCGACATCAGAATTGGCAACCTGGTTGGCAGACTCAGAGAGCGGCGAACGGACAAATTGTTGATGCAGAATAAACGTCCATCCCTCCCATGATGACAGTGCATATGTGAGCACTGGTGATAGGTAGGAAGGAGATGTGGAGATGCTGGGGCAGAAAGATTGATACAGGCCCACGAAACAGAAAGGGACTGCAGCCCCCTGAGTCCAAGAGGCGCCATATGCAATGGCACTTCTGGAGCTCGCTGGGCGCTAAATGCATGGATGAAAGTCACTTCACCTTCCATAGGAAGCACATATCAATCTCAACAAGAACAATTAATCGAGCCGTACGTTTGTGCAGACTCTGTTAAATGAGCCGCATTTCCACACATCTTTTCTTGTGCAAAGAGTCCTTGTTTTTAATCCCCTCGAGTGAACTGGATGTGTTTAAATATTGAGTGTGAGAACATGGCAACTGAGGCCCATGCCTGGGCATACGGAATTCGAAGAAGAAGTTCTCCTTTGTTATTGGTGGATATCATCATACGTTATCAAATACTACCTCAGGGTGACTTCTGGATTTGTGGAAGCTTCCATGTCTCCTATCATTTGTGCTCATAACTCTTGAGATCCAGACGACTGTGCTGAATTTTGCTTCTGGGGTTAGCACACTATACAGTATGATGGTTGTGTATAAAGAAAACAATACTATGGTAACTTGGGAACCCAAGTTTTGTCACCATTTTTATTTTTGTTTTGTTTTGCTATGCTGTTTAGGAGAGGATCTCATGTAGCCCTGGCTAGTTTCAAACTCACTGTACAGCTGAGTCGGGCCTTGAACTCCTGGTCTTCCTGCCTCCACCAGCTGAGTACTAAGATTCAAGGTATGCATCACCACTCCCAGTTAACCTGGTATCCTTTTGAAATTATTGATTTGTCTTATTGTATGAGTATAGTGTGTATGCCCTGCATGTGTGCAGGAGCCCATAGAGACCAGAAGGGGGCATCAGATCCCCTGGAACTGGAGTCCATACAGTTGTGAGCTGAGTAGTGAGAACCAAACGCAGGTCCTCTGCAAGAGCTAGCTGCTGAGCAATCTCTCCAGTCCCCGGATATACGCTTACTGTCACACTTCTCCTGTCACATAAATTAAGGCTGTTCTAACTTGAAACGTGTTGGTAACAATACTAGAAACACCTTTGATTGACTAAAGAACCAACGCAGCCATGTGTTGACACTGAAAATATAGATGTATAATTGTGGACACTTTTTTTCTGGATGCCTACAGTCTCTTTATTACATTTATCTGTGCATGTGTGTGCACGCACATGTTCACAGTCACAATAAACATGGGCAGGCCAGAGAGCAGCTTATGGAACTTGGTCCTGTTCTTTCACCATATAGGTTTCCAGGGATCAAACAGCTTTTCAAACTTGGTCACCAGTTTCTTAATCCACTGAACCATCTTGCCAGCACCTAACTATAGTTATTAAGAATGTCTAGCTTCTAATTACACCTTTAATCCCAGCAGTTGGGAGGAATAGGCAGGTGGATCTCTGTGAGTTCAAAGTCAACCTGGTCTAAGTACTGAGCTCCAGGCCAGCCAGAGCTACACAGTGAGACCTTATATCAAACAGCAAAGGTAAAGATGTTTGAAATTTAAAACCATTCATTTTCTAGTCACAAGTAGAATATAGGTCATCTCCTATATTAAAAGGCTTTGATAAAGCTAATCTGTATTCTTCATAAGGACTTCTCATTAGCCTTGAGTAGAAAATTTAACTCTCTAGCCTAAGAGTATTGGTAGTTTTTAATTTATAAATTATTCAAAGATTCTTGAAGTCATGTTTTTCAAAATCAGAGCAATTTCTCAGAGTCAAGTATAGTTATTGCTGCTACTCATGACAGTCACAACAAAACAATGAAGCTAGGACCTCCTTAAATGTCATTATCTTCCCTGTGAAATGGAATTCCTGATTCCCAAAGTCAGATAAAGTGTATAAAGTATCCAGCATGGTGAGGACAGTGGAACTTGCTGGCCTAGCCCCAGATTCAGTGAGAGATCTATGTCAAAAGAATAAGGAAGAGAGTAATACAGAGAACACCCAAGACCTTCCTTTAGCCGCCACAGGCACATACCACACCCATGCACTGGACACACATGTACACACAAACTTCACATGTTATGCTGATGCAAAGATATGTCTTAAAATCTGAAGAAGAATGTAGAGCATTGAAATATATTATTTACTCTCAGATATTGATGATTCATTTGTAGAAATGGGACCAAAACTTTCTAGGTGCACTTCTAAAGATCAATGGTAGCATCATCTACAGACACAGACGCCGAAGGGATGCTGAAGCCAGCAGACTCCAGTGCCTAAAGATGTTTGCATCATCCAGAAAGATCTCAGCACTGCTAGTTCTTTGAGAACTTCATGTGGAACCAGTAATTCAGTGGGGAAATGTCTGGGAAGTTCCGTGTACCCTACATAAAATTTCACATTGATGATAATACTCCATATCTTAGTAAACTTCCTCTTATAACAAAGTTCACAGTTGTACTCTGCTATGGTTTGGATATTGGCCTTTCAAACACTCTCGTACTCAAGGTTTGGTGGCAGTTTATTAAGAAGTTGAGAGGTGCTGGGGCCCAGGAGGAACTCAGATGATGCAGACTCCTCAGTTCTGTGTTTAAAACCAAATATCCAATAATTGATTCGATGAAAACCAAATTGTTCCAATAACTACCCAATTGAATCAAATGAATGTATGTGTGCATGTATATGTATGTGTGATTATTGCCCAGTAATATTTAAAACACTTGCTATATTAGTTCAACAAGAAAGCCAAATGGAATTGACTTTGCTCCATTCTTTCTGAGCGTGTCGCGTTCTCTGAGAGCAAACTGGATTCAGGGAACATTAAAATCTGCGCAAAGAGAAGCAACTCCTTTTTCCGCTCACGACCCAAAGAGCCAAGTGTCTGGCATTTGCCTTTCAGCTGCTTTGCTGACCATAGGGAGCAGCCGCATGACAGAAACACAGATGGACACCCTGAATGATTAATGTGCCTACCAGACCTGGTAGAGGGGAACGCAGAAAATGGTGGCAGATATGAACTAGTTTCTTTGTGTAGTGCTCCATCCAAGGCTCACATGGAGAAGATCGAGGAAAAAATCCAGCTCTGTCCTTGGCTGGAAAGTCTGATTGCAACCTACCTTTCTTTCTCAAGATCCGGCTTTCCACCGGAAGCTGTACCAGCTTCCTGCCTGATCCTTCATGGTTGTTTTTGCCCTCTCTCCCTCCTCTTTTCCTTTCTTCCTTTGTTCCTACCCCTCTCCCTTGCTTTGTGAGATGATGTGTCCTTCATTTCTGCTCCTTTTCTCAAGCACTGTTTCAACTCAGTGACCTCTGGATGCAAACTAGACAAACAGAGCTTGCACTTCAGAGTGAGGGACAAAAGGAAATGTGTGTTGCTCTGAAGGGAAGTGGGGGGACACAGCTTGGCAGGGAAGCCTGATGTATTTGAACACATCCTCCACTTCCTAACCAAGTGGGCCGCTCCTATGAAAGGGGTTCCTAATGTAACAGGAACACAGGACACCGAGAGTTTACCATTAAAAATGGGTCCCACATGAGACGATAGCTTCAGGGTCATCCCTCAAGTTGGGGGGTTCTTCCTTTTGTAGTGGTTTCCTTTGTTTTGTTTGGATTCTGGATATTGAACTCAGGACCTTACACAGTCTAAGCGTGTATTCTACCACTGAAGCACACCCCCAGCCACATGGCTTCAATATTTTTAGTGTACTATGAATATGTAATAGAGATACTTAGTTTTCAAAATTAGTTTGTTTTGAATAACAATAGAAACATGGAAAAGGTAAAAAGGAGAGGAAAATATTCTGCTGGTCCTGCCTCTTCACCCCTTCCCACCCCATGCTTACCAATGTTTCATTTCAAAAAATCAACTGAAACTGAAAGTGTGTACTTAATATGTTAGAAACCATAGGCTCTTAGACTTCATCACAGTGTGTGTGTGTGTGTGTGTGTGTGTGTGTGTGTGTGTGTGTGTGTAGAGTTTTAGGTAGATAGGAAGTTTGAATGCTACATATAGAGAGGTCACATACATCCTCTGCCAACTTCTCTTATTATGTATATTTTGCTTTGGTATAACACATTTTCATAATGGCAAACATGTATTTGTTGCAAAATGTAAATATTATTTCAAGGTTATTATAGCAAATATATACATTATAATTCAGTGTAACTGTAAATCATATTTATGTAAGTTCATTTTTACATACATAAACAATATTACTGTATGCCCAACTGATGTAGGAAGTCCTTCTGTATATGTGTTGCTTTTATTGGTTAATGAATAAGGAAACTGTCTTGGGCCTGTGTGGTGCAGGAGAATTGTCTGTATTCTGTCAATCATGTTTTAAATAAATGCTGCTTGGCCAAGCAGAAAGTATGGGTGGAAAAACCAGACAGGAAGTAGAGGTGATGCAATGAGAGCAGGAGAATTCTGGGAAGGAGGAAGCTGATTCCTCCCACTCCTGCCCAGATCACCAAAGCAGCAGGATGTGATCTGCCAGCTGGAAAGGGTACTGAGCCACGTGTGGCTAATGTAGATAAGAACAATGGGTTAATATAAGTTACAAGAGCTAATAAGAAGCCTGACCTAATGAGCCAATCAGCTTTATAACTAATAGAGATCTTTGTGTGATTTTCTTTGGGACTTAAACAGCTGTGGGAACTGGGCAGGACAGAAAACACAAACTAGCAGGACCTCATGTTACAGAATGGCATCGTAGGCCCCCTCATGTTACACCTTCGCAAGGCAGAACAGAGAATGAATGCTGGGAGAATGCAAGGCAGAGTCAGGGGGATGCCTGCCATGGAGCCACCAGAGGAGAAAGGTGCAAGCCACCAGTCAGAACCTTGCAGTAGGCCACGAGACTAGTGGTAAAACATACAATAATAGAAATGGTTAATTTAATATGTAAGAGCTTGCTAGGAATATGCTATAGTGATTGGCCAAGCAGTGATTTAATTAATACAGTTTCTGAGGAACTATTTCAGGGCTGAGCAGCCAGGAATGAATAAACAGGCTCCAACAACACACAACAATTTACAGTTATTTGAATTCCAAGTCCTAAAGTGTTGGAAAGTACATTTCAAATATTTCTGTGTGGCATTATATATTGTTGCTGAGAAAAACATTTTGAAAAAGGTGTTTTGCTTTGTTTTGTAGCCCTGACATTACTGGAACTCACTTTGTAGATCAGACTGGCTTCAAACTCACAGAGATCTACCTGCCTCTGCCTCCCAAGTGCTGGGATTAAAGTGTGCACTACTCCAACTGCAGTGAGAAATGTCTTTACTTATATTTGGGTTCACTGTTGGTTTGGTATGATCTATAGGTTTTCACAAGACTGCAATGACATGTATGCGCCCTTACTACTACATGCAGAGTTGTTCAATCCTTCTCAATGTCCTGTGTTCTCTGCATGTTTATCTGTCGTTCAATCCCCCAACCCAAGGAAATAACTGATGGTTTTCCTGCCCCTGTAGTCGTTGTCTTTTTGTGCCTCATTGTTGCAGCCTTCTCTGATCTGTTTCTTTCCCTTGGCATCATGCCTTTAAATTTACGTTGTCTACTCGTGGCTTGATGACTCTTTTCTTTTGATTGATGTACATCCCTTTGTCTGATGGACATAGCATGTTCACTCACCTGCTTAAACACATTTTAGCTGCATCCATCTTTTGACGATTAAGAAGAGCATTATGGTATAGTACTCATCAGTGTGGCAAAGTATGTGACAGAAACTACGTGGAGGCAAGGTGTATTCTGGTTCAGGGTTTTGGAGCACTCAGTCCATTGTGATGAGGAAAGGATGGGTCAGTCCAAGCTTGCCATCCTGTGCTGGAGGCCTTTCCCACCACAGTGGGCCAGGAAGCAGGGGTTTAGGAGCTGAGGGTGGGTAAAACTTTCCAAGACCACCCTTTAGTAACCTGCTTCCACCAGTTAGATCCCACCTCTTAAAGTCCCATTCCCTCCAGCCCACTAGCTGGGGGACAAATATTTCAAACAGGTAGAAGCCTGTGGGAGACATTTCAGACGTAGACCATGACAGCTACTGTAAATGGTTTGAACACTCAGGATTTTTTGTTTTGTATTTTGGTTTTCAGATCTCATGACAGATGGTTGTGAACCACATGTGGTTGCCTGGAATTGAACTCAGGACCTTTGGAAGAGCAGCCAGTGCGCTTAACCTCTGAGCCATCTTTCTAGCCCATGCAACACAGGCATTTCCAAAAGGTGGAGAACCAGATCCTGACAACAACACCCCCCACACTCACGAACACACTGAGGCAAGAGCTGCCTGCAGGTGGAGGAACACAGGATCACTTAAGAGAGTGACTTGACTATCCACTTTTAGCTTTGAGACCTACTTACTCTGTGATCTCTGGAGAATTATAAACCTTTTCTTTTCTTTTTTTTTTAAAGATGTATTGATTTATTATGTATACAACATTCCTTCCATGTATGCTTGTATGCCAATAGATAGCTATGAGCCACCATATGGTTGCTGGGAATTGAACTCAGGACCTCTGGAAGAGCAGTCAGTACTCTTAACCTCTGAGCCATCTCTCCAGCCCCAGTTATAAACCTTTTCATGTTAGGTTTTCTCAACTCTAATTAGGCTCAGCCATAGCATCCAAATACTAGGATCCCAAACATTACCTAAGGAGTCCCACATACAGCTTAGCAACATACTAGGGATAAATAAGTTCTCAATAAACATTAGTCATTCTATTGTCCTATTACCTAATAACCTTCTCCTACCAAATAGCCATCACATCCCTTTGGGATAAATTTGCTTGGCAGTGCACTGAGAAACACCAAACATAGAATAATTAAATGTGCTGATGAAGTCTGATGAGGAAAATCAAAGTACAAGGCAGGTTAAAAGGAAAGAAAAGAAAAAGAAAGGAAAACGGACCTGGGAATGGAAGTCAAGTGAAACTGCTTCCTCCTTCTAGGTTTTGGTCCATGAAATAAACTTCCTTCTTGTACTCTCAGCCCTGGTTCTTACTTGTTTCTTGGCTCGGTATCCTTTGGGCCAAAGCCGGAATTACAAAATACCCTCTCCCTGGTGACCTGCCAAAGCCTGCTCTGCGAGCACCCAGACTGACTGGCATTCCCACATGTGAGCAAACTCCTCACCCTCAGGGCCTGAGTAACTCCGGTGCCTTTTCTCTCCTCAGACACCTCTGCAAAAAGGTGGGAGGGGAGCCATATTAAGCAATCTGTGTGGTAATTGTTTTTAAGTATTCGTTGGGCGGTTCTCATATGATGATAGAACAAAAGATGCCAACAGTGAAAAATAAATACACCGGGACTATAGCTTCTTGGGATTTGGTTTGTATTGGAAATTAACAAACGAAAGACATTCTCTCCTGTGCATTCCTAATTAATAATCCATGGTTCTCTCTGCCGTGCTAATGTCCAAGTGGGAGCAAAGCTGTTCCAGTGTGTGCCAGCTGATTTGCCATCATGGTATCGAATAACTAGTCTTCTTGCTTTAGCGACATGAGCGGAGTCTAAGTGTCCTGAGGTCAGAACATATGGAATTGTTTTTAGCCAAGAGTAAACAATGGAACCCAATAGCTTAGGTGGGGCAAAGGCTGCAAAGCAAGCACTCACTATCAGAATCCGCTCCACATTACCAAAACACAAGGCTAAGGTCATATTTAAATTGAAATATTTTTGAGCAGCTATAAGACTGAAATCCGCCAGCAGAGCTCAGCATCCTGACTCAGGATTCTAGACAAATGGAATGTGAAAGCTAAACCACGGGAGATGTGACTCTTCCAAAAGGACAGCTAGGTTTCAAAACTGTCTTACCGTGTCATCTGTGGAGGAGAATAGAAGGCGGGGAACTAAAATGAACTGTTTTTTCCTTGCTCATCTTTTTTGCTCATCTCCCTTGCCCCACTGCTGTATCCACGAGAGTTCCTGGTATATAAAGTGTTCTGAGGCTGGGCATGGTAGCCTATGCCTGTCATCCCAACTCTTAGGAATCTGAGACAGGAGATTTCATGCAAGTTTGAGGACAACCTGAGCATCATGGTGAGCTCCGAGGCAGCCTGGGCTATGCAGTGAGACCATAATTTACGAAAAGAGAAAGGAAGAAAGAAAGAGAGAAAAAAGAGAAGAAAGAAAGAAAGAAAGAAAGAAAGAAAGAAAGAAAGAAAGAAGGAAGGAAGGAAAAGCAAAAGGGGTTGGAAAAAATGAAGAACAAAAGAAATGATGGAAAGATAAGTAAGTTTCATATTCTAAATTTGAAATTTGCTTTGGGTGCACAAAGGCCTAGGGAAACATCTCTGTTTTTCTAAAATATTTTTCTACTGTCTGATCCAGCATAATGAGTTTGAACACAAAATCCAGAATCAGACCCTTGACTTGAGCTCTTCCCCTCTGATCTCTGTTCCTCTGAGCCACACTTTTCTTATTTGAAATATGCCTCATGCCTGTTGTATTGATTTCAGAACAGTGCTTAGCAGAGTCTCCTGCGTATAGTAAATGCTCAGTCTTGCTTGTTATAGAAGGTTCTTGTCTTCATTACTATTCTAAGTTGACTATCCCATTATGGAATATTGCTCTATCTCTAAACAGGAAATAGGCAGAAAAGAGGTCAAGAACAAAGTACAGGTACAGATGCTGTAACTGGGTACTTCTGCATCCTTTGATGTCACCAAATATACTGGAGCATTCATTTAATTATGTGTTGGGGAACACTTCATAGGTGACTCCATGAGAAATTCTGGGGAATATGTCAGTACATAGGTTCAGAAGGATGTGCCTGCCCAACAATCACATGAAGTGTGCAGGGAAAGTCTCCAAACAGAAGCAGCCAGTTAAATTGGCTGTCCTATAAAATGCCCTTGCAAATAAAACACCCTCTCAGCACAGAATATTAGCTTCTCTTTACATCTATCTGTTGGTTGAGGGGGGCAGTGAGAGCTGGGGTCCTCTTGTAAGGTGAGAGGACACTTGATGGTGTCAATGTCCCTACCTTGTGAGTTCTGGGGTTCAAACTCAAGCCTCCAAGCTTGACACATGCCTTTACCCAATGAGCCATCTCACCAGCCCAGAGCAGCTTCTTAAAACAGAAAAGAATGTTCACTTTTTTCAAAGCCTTATGCTCCCTAAAATATAGTGTCTTAGTTTAGTCAAAATAATAGCAGTATCAATAAAGCTGGCGTTGATGATACACAGAAGACCCGGATCTGAGGACCTAAGATGAGGAGAACTGGCCCCTTCTCCTTGTAAGCTGCATTGGGTGAACTAACCTGGGCAAGGCAGTGCTGGAGAGCTTGTCCGGGTAGTGAAGATGAGGGAAAGCTGTCATGCTCACCAACCCAGCTACTGCCTAGTCCCAGAAGTAGGGCCAAGAGTTGGCCCACCCCTACATTCACTTCCTCTATGAACTGTTGGAGCACACGAAAAGGATGGACCTCTAGATCCAAAACAGCAGAATCTCCATGACACAAAGCAAAACCAGGATACCCAAGTGCAGTGCCAGCAAGAGGCCACAGTGGAGGTGCAGCAGAGCCCAGACCTTGAGCCAGACCCATGAGCACTGCCTCGTGGCAATGAACGCTTGTGAGTAAAGACGAACAGACGTAAGGGTAAACTGTGTGTCTCAACTGACCACACAGCAGCTTCCATGACAAGATTCCTCTTTTTTCATTCTTTTCGTTTCTTTGCTTTTGCTTGGTTTTGACTTTTCTTTTGGCTTTGACTTGGATAGGGAGGAGGACAAGGGCTGAGGGCAGAGGTAAGGAGATGGGGAGATAAATTGGATCAGAATGCAAGATGTGCAAACCACAAAGAATAAATACAAGTTAAAATAATAATAATATCATTTTATCTCTGAAAGCTTCATTGAGATGTCTAAGCATTTATATTCCCCCTTGAATAAAACATTGTTCCAAAAGTTCAGGTCTCCCATCGCCCTGAAGCACGAGGGCGTGGCTGGACGACATTCAATCAGTCCACATCCAGAGTGTGTGTCTACCACCATGTGAACATGACTGAGCTAAAACTACTTCATAGCTTGGCACAAATCATCTGTTTCCTGAGCTTCTGACTGAATTCCTGAGCTAATAAAAAAGATGTGGACTGGCTGTAGAGCATTCAAACTCAATAGATTAATTTAAACTAAAAGATTTATAAGTCTGCATAAAAACCCAGGATCTTACACTGATTTTCCCTATCTAGTTTTAGAATGCATGCTTTTTTTCTTTTTTATGCTTCCCATTTTAAAAAATTTATATTGTGTTTATGCGCATATTTATATAGCATATGCACACATGTTCACATGTCTGTGAAGGTGAGGGTCAGCGCCAGATGTCATCGTCAATCCACATTTATTTTGGAGACAGGGTCTCTCACTAAACCTACCGTTGGCTAGATTGTCTGCTCAAGGAGCTCCAGACATCCGCCTGGCTCGGCCCCGCCCCCTTCGAAAGGGTACCACTACTATAACTGACTGGCCTTGAACCAGCAGTCCTTACCTTCTGTGCCTTAGGATTACAGGCCAGTATTGTGATGCCAGGGTAACAGAATAAACTCTAACATTTGAAAAAGGACACTGTATATGTTTCAGTAGCTCTCCTAACCATTCCTCTGTTAGGCCAAGCTCCCCCTCAAAAAATACACCAAAGTTCAGCCAACATGGATAATCCCCTCAGCAGATAAATCTATGAGAGTGTGAAGGTGAGTAGTTGAATTAATACTGTAAGATTTAGGATGCTTAGGGAGGAAGGCGTGGCCCACACTGCATATTTTATTGACAGTGAGTCAGACCTCTGCCAAGCACAGGGTGCCTGACTCCTCAGAGGCATTTCTCAATAGCAGTTTCCTACTGGAGACCCAGTTGCTGTAGCTCTCAGCACTGCAGTGTGTGTGTGTGTGTGTGTGTGTGTGTGTGTGTGTGTGTGCGTGTGTGTGTGTGTGTATGTGTGTGCACTCACAGGAGGAGGAAGAGTAGGGCTTGTACCTCCAATATAATAAATAGGAGCTTGAAACTAACATTCTCATTCAAATATGAAGCCAGGCAGAGGAAATAAGAGCCCAACCTTTAAATCCCTCTTACTGTCTAAAGAATGACCCTGTAGGGTGTGGGATCTCAAATTGCCTAATATTTTATTTGTATGAATTTCGTGACCCCCACTACCAGAAAGTGGGAAAGAAAGAGACAGAAAGGGAAGAAACGAGTTTCTTTTGAGTGCTGACGTTAAAAGTGTCAAGTGTCTGAGTCAGGCCCTGTGTCACATGCACATGACTATAGCCTTGGGTGAGGCGTGCAGAGGGAGTGCCAGTTCAAGACCAGCCTGTGCTACAGTGGAGACCAAGAACTACAGATCTAATCTCTGTGGTTCAGCTCTTGCTTCGCATGCACAGGCACTGGACTCAACTCCCAGTACTAAAAACAAAAATGTTGCATATCTGGAATGTGCTTTCTGTAATATCTCAAAGTTATGAATGTTGGTGCTGGAGAGAAGGTGCCTTGGTGAGCAATTCCTGCATGCCCCTGGGGTCGGCTCTGCCCATCCACAGGCGCAGTGGCCTCTGCTGCACACAGCCCCAGCTTTCAGTGGCTGCCTTTCCACATCTTTAGGTCCTTGTTGAGGAAGGAGGAGACAGATGGAGACATTTCAAATCATTCTGAGTGAATTAATTATTGAAACAGGGTCATATATAGCCCAAGATTACCTCAAACTCATTTAGTAACAAAGGATGACCTTCATCTCCTCAACTTGGCCTCTACCTCTCATACATTAGAGGTATGTGAGAGACCATGCCTGGATTTTTCCTCTTCCTTCCTTCCCTCCTTCCTTCCTTCCTTCCTTCCTTCCTTCCTTCCTTCCTTCCTTCCTTCCTTCTTTCTTTCTTTTCTTTCTTTCTTTTTTTCTTTAGAGAAAGGGTTTCTCTGTGTAACAGTTCTGGCTGTCCTAGAACTCACTTTGTAGACCAGGTTGGCCTTGAACTCATGAGATCCACCTGCCTCTGACTCCCAAGGGATTAAAGGTGTGCGCCATCACTGCCCATCCCATGCTTATCTTTTGTAGCCTTAGTGACAGAACTCAGGGTTCTGTACAGACTACAGAAGAAGTCTAGCAACTGAACCATACCCCAGCTTAGTTTCTGAATTTTAAACATGCTCTTTGAGGTTCTATTCTAAAGCTACTTAAAAAAAATTGAAAAAATAATTTCCACTCTCACTAATCACTATATTTAGGAACAAGTACACTCTCTTTGTCCCTGCCTCCCCATTTCCTGTGATGGGCATCAAACCTCATACATGCAGGGCAAATACCCTATTATGATCAAGCATCTCAGCCCTTCACTGCTTTCTGAGTGCTGGCATTTTCGTCTCTTTTCTGGAAGCATAAACTACTTCTTGTAGGGGAACTCTCCACCTTCAACCCTGCCGTCCAGACCTCCTGGTTCTCCTTCAGCTCCTCTGCAAGGATTCCTTTTGCTGTTTTTCTTCTCCTCGTGGCCCTGGCTCATTTCCACACACCCCTTACATTATTTCTCATGGGAACCCTTCTCTGTTCTTTCCATTTTTCTAGCTCAACACCGTACAATTCCGTTCAGTTTGCCTGGTGCTATGCTTCAAGCGACTTTGCCTTGTCTGTGTGTCCCGGTGCCTGACCCAATGCGTATACGTCAAATCTGCTGTATCATAGTTCATGGAAGATGAAAAGAAAGCAGATGAGAAGAAAGAAGAAAAGGAAAGGGAAATGGAGGAGGAAAAGAGGAAGAGCCACTACGGAGCCATGCCCTAGCTGTCTGTCCCCTAAACACAGTGTCTTCCTTCTCTTTCTTGCCCATTTTCTTCACAGAAACTCCAAAATTAGCAAAGCTAAAAATCAACCCTGCCTTAGTGGACACCCTCAGTTTCCCCCGCATTTCTGTTCTTGTTGATTGTGTGAGGATGTGTGCGTGGATTGTGTTTCTATACCTGACTCCATGATCCCAGGGACTTCCAAGTCTCAACAAGAAAAGAAGAAAAGGAATCAGGATTCTATCACACGCATCGCAAATAAGTGGTGAAACAGACTTCGTCAAAACGTAATTTTTATTAAAGGTTTAAAATATTACAAAAATATATTTTCTGTAGTGAATAATGAGTTCATCTTGATACTGACATTGTAACACCAATGAAAGAAAGCCAGTAGAAATTACACCATTCAAGGGTGAAGAGAGAAAAAGCTTATTTGGGGAAAGACTGAAGAAAATGTGGTCTTCAGATGGCGACATGTTTTATTTCTCTGTTGCTTCATTAGTAGCAACGCCCGAGGCATCGATTTCATAAGACAGAAAAACATTTTATTTAATTAAAAAGAAGGTTTATTACTCTCCTCACGGAATGCAGAAATTAAAACTAAGATAATCCCAAGATCCCTGGGCATATTTCCCACACGCATTTCCTGGAAGATGTAGCAAACACAGCTCAGCCTTAGAGCCGTTGCCTGACAGGACCCAATCCTTGGCTTCTGTGCTCACAACACCACGCACATCCAAACTCAAAAGCATGCAGTGCTATAATGAGTCGCATCGCACCGCACATGAGGATGAAGTAGATTTAGTTTCTGTTTGGTTTTGTTTCATTCTGTTTTTGAGATAGGGTTTCTCTGTGTAATCCTGACCGTCCTGGAACTTATTCTGTAGACCAGAGTGGCCTCGAATCCAGGGATCTGCCTGCCTCCACCTCAAAAGTGCCAGGATTGAAGGTGTGTACCACCACACTTGGCTGAGGACGAGGTGGATTTATTTTAAATACTTTCAAAGAAATCTTCCTTTGCCTTCAATGACTGTCCTCAATTTTGTAAAGAGATGCTTTCCTCTGTTTTCAATGAAAAGAATAAAAATAAGAAAGAGTGTTAGCACACCAGGGTTCTCAGAGGAAAACAATGCATGTTCGTTTGGATGGCTGTCTTGGTTCTTCAGATTCTTCCCTTAGGAAATGCTGTTTGGGATGACCCACGGAGATAGCTGCACAGGTAAAGGTGCCTGCTTTGCAAACAAAATGGCCTGGATTCAATCACCAGAACCCAGATAAATGCAGAAGGCCAGAACTGACTGTGTAAAGTTGTCCCTGACCAAAACAGACAGATCATGCACACACAGACATGATAAGAACAATAAGGAAAAATGTAAAATTAAAAGAAAAAACATCCAATGCAGTACAGGGATGGCTTGTTTCAGAACAGGACAAGGACACAAATGGTACAGAGATAAGATCATGACAGGACTTTTCAAAAGTTAGAATGACTAAGTCCAGATGAAACCATAGCAGAGATTTACTTAGGCATTAAAGATTTGTACTAGGCAATAAAACTGGCAGATCCTTGTTCCACGTTCCCATAAGAGACCAGGCCACTCTGAGACACCGCTGCTAAGGAAATTTAAAACAAGCTAAAGGAGATACCTCTTCACCTGCTGGAATCCACGCTGAGGAATTTTCAGGCGCAGGCAGCTGTAAAATAAATCACTAAGTTGGATTTTTCAGACGGGGTAGGATAATGTATGATCCACTCCTGTGGCTAATTGGAGAGGAGAGAGTCAATCAATTCGCTTGCCTCTAGGAGATCACAGTTGATTATAAGTAGGTCAGAAAAGGATGTACCCCATACTTGATCAGGATAATTAAAGACTGTTGATCCATGCTTACAAAACTAGAAGAACAGAGGATATGAAGACCAAATGACTAGATCTGAGATTCCAAATATTAATTGACAGAAACAAACAAAAAAAAATGAACAATGCCAAAAAAAATCAATCCTAGGAATTAACGATCTTCTTAAAGTCATTTTTGTAGCATAAACATCCTCTGGTAATTTAGATAAAATGTGATATTTTGCCGTGTTTCATGTTTTGCCATGCGGTGTTGGAGTTCAGGATGGAGCCTGGGGTCTTGTGCATACAAGACAAGCCCTTTCCCGCTGAGCCTCATCCCAAGCCCTGATTTACATTTCTCAAATCTGATTCTCTAGCCAGCATTCTTGAAGTATTCCTGACAAACATGAAAACAGTTAATATGTATGACATTTTTCTCCTGAGGGAGAGTAGATTCTGGCTGAAGCTCCAAGTGCAATGCGGATGTTATTAGTAAGGTGACGTTAATTTTGAGGTTGTCATGCTGAACGTCAGTAAGAATGCCCTTCGATAAATTTAGCAAGGTTTGGATATAGTCTTTTTTGAAAAGCTGTTATCTTCTCTCACCTGTTTCTCTCTCTCTCTCTCTCTCTCTCTCTCTCTCTCTCTCTCTCTCTCTGTCCCCTTTCTTGAAAACAGGACACGTTTTGTAGAGCTTCACTGCCTATGATTACAGACGGTGAGAAGCAGTATTGTGTCTTAGGCACACTTCCAAAGAACTTCTGAGAGAGCACATGCCTCTGAGGCAGAAGCAAAGCCTGCACTTCCATTCGGGGTAAAACACGGTGTATAGTATACCAAGAAGAGAAAAATTTGCTCTAAGAATTACAATGCAATAAAATAAAGTCCTGAATATGTCATGGCAAAATCTAGTCTTTGAATAAAATCCAAAAAGCATGATAGTTCTGAAAAGGCAAAGTTGTCAGCTTTTAAGACTCAGAAAGTGTTGCTGGCTGTAAGGGACAATGATCTGTTCAGTTTTATTATGGATGCTAAAGAGAATGTCAAAGAAAGGTTAGACGGTATCTGAAAGTGCCTCAAAGCAAACTGGACTCGAAAAGTTAAAATTTGGAGCTTACAAACATTTTTTTTCTCTGGACTTATGGCATATGCCTGTAATCTCATCACTCAGAAGGGTGAGGCAAGAGGATTGTCACAAGTTTGAAGCCAGCCTGTGTTCCATTGCCAAGTACCCAATCAGCCAGGGCTACAAAACAAGACTGTTTTAAAACTCAAATAAATTCTCGTCTTGTAAACCTTATTTAAACATTGTCTCAGTAATCTCCACTAAAAAGAAATTGATACTGATAGATATGTGTGTGTGTGTATGTATGTGTGTGTGAGATGTGTGTATGTGTGTGTGTGATGTGTGTATCTGTGTGTATATGGTATATATGTGTATGGTGTGTGTGTGTGTGAGATGTGTATATGTGTGTGTGTGAGATGTGTGTATCTGTGTGTATATGGTATATATGTGTATGGTGTGTGTGTGTATGTGTGGTGTGTGTGGTGTATTGTGTGTATGGTGTGAATGTGTGTGTATGGTGCATATATGTATGGTGTGTGCGGTGTGTATGTGTATGAGTGTGTGGTATGTGTGTGTATGATGTGAATGTGTGTGTATGGTGTATGTGTGTATGGTGTGTGTATGAGGTGTGGTGTGAGTGTGTGTGTCTGCGCCTGTGTGTGCATGGTGTGTGTGTGGTATGTATATGTATGTGGTGTGGCGTCTGTCTATTGTGTGTGGTATAGGGTGCATGTGTGGTGTGTACTGGTGTGTGCTAAATAGCTTGTTCTAGCAGGCATGTCTACAAGCCAGAGACCAGTATTAGATGCCTTTCTTGGCTATTTCTCCATCTTATTCTGTCACGAACTTTGGAGCCCACCATTGCAGCTTGATAGGATTGCAAATGAACCCCTGAAATCCACCTCCCCAAGCACTGGGTTTACAGACACATGTTACCACCCTCAGCTTTCGCGTGGGTGCTGAAGATCAACATAAAGTCTAATATATCCTTGGCTCCGTGATGGATGCTCAGAATGAGGCAAAACACAATTAGAAGATGAGGTAGCAAAGTAAGCATCAACTTGAAGTAATCTGCCCTCCTATGGTACCCATACTTGAAAGACGTGAGGCTCAGAAACAGAAGCATCACGCAATCCACACCAGGGATCCAGATCTTTCTTTCTCTATGTCAGTGCAAGTTGAGTCTGCGTTTCCGGATACATGATGACAGAACAGCAATAACTGGCCTATGTAAAACAAGAGCAGTGTTCAGAGCCCCCGGTGAGGGCTAGTCCAGCATTATTTCATTTAACCAAGCTAGAATTTTATGAGCTATGAAATGCTCTAACAGTCCACAGCAGTAATTTGAGGTTAAAGGACTAAGAAACCCGGCCAAGGTTGCATAGCTAACAATTAACAGTGCCTGGCTCCCAACCCTTGCTTGGTGATTTGATTGCAAAGTCTTTTTGTTAGCTTCAAATCGCCCATCCTGCCCTCAGCCAAAGTCAGACACAGATGAGCAGTGAGGAAAATTCGAGATCTGAATCGAGAGACCTGCTTTGGTGATTGCTCACACCAGCTTGAGTAAGTCGCCTCCTCTCCGAATCTCTATTCTGTCATCTGTCATGTGAGACGATAATATTACCCACCCTTCCAAAGTCTCCAAGATAACCAGGCAGATAGCTCACACGTGAGAAGTTAGGAAATAGGAATGTGCTATACAAACAATAGATGATAAGATTTGTTTAGATGAACAGCTTCTTGATGGCGCTATATGAATTTAGTTGTTATTTACAGAGCACTTTCGTATGACAATTTAAGACTAGTTCCAAACCAGCGTGTCTGGGAGATAGAACAGGTGGACTTTGTCCGCAGAGGCGAACGGGCCTGCTGTGGAGGACACTGCTGGCTGTCCTATAACCATGTAGTCTTTCCATCAGCAGCAACAAAGAAATGTAACACATGCTAAAGTTTCCTTCCCAAACCTAGTTGCTGTGACAGTCATTTCTGCTTGCAGATGAGGCCGGAAGAAGTGTCAGATATTTCCGGAATATGAAAAAAAAAATGTCATCTCACATACCGTAGCACATACCTGTAATCCTAGCACTCGAGAGACAGAGGCTAGAGTATCTAGACTCCAGCATCATCCTCAGCTACTCGACAAATTCAAGACCAAAACAACAAAAGTAAGTAAATAAATAAATAAAAAGACAAAAAAGAACACAGGGAGAAAAATGCCTTCATGTAAAGAATGGGCCAACAGTTGAATGTTTGCTTGTTTAAAAGTTCCGCTCATGCCAGGCAGTGGTGGCGCACGCCTTTAATCCCAGCACTTCAGAGGCAGAGGCAGGCGGATCTCTGTGAGTTCAAAGCCAGACTGGTTTACAGTGTTTGTTCCAGGACAGCCAGGGCTATTTCATAGAGAAACCCTGTCTCGGAAAATCAACATAAAATAAAATAAAATAAAGACGGATCATTTACAATTCTACAGAGTTATGTTTTACAGTCTATAGTCTATACACTTATTTCTTTTCTATCTAAAGTTAAAGCACAAAAAGGTTTTACCTACTGTTATTACATGTTCAAAGCTCTAGGGAAACGTCGTGTCATGAGGTAACTTGAAGAAATGTCAATTACCAGATTTTTCTACGTGTCTATAGCATCCAAACTCTCACTGCCTTTGATGACGTAAAGGAGAGCTCCTGACTACAAGAATTTGCTTTCACTTCTGCCTTCGTTTTGTAGCCAAGCACATTCACAGTTGACAACTAGAATACACATCTGTAATCTTTCTATGTCCAGCATCTGCCCCTCCCCCATTTGTAATACTATCGCCTTGGTTTTTCCCTTAAACTTTTCCTCCTTCCCTAGTCTCCATTCTTAAGGCTTAAAAGAATTTGATTCTACTGTCCCCAGCTGTGGGCAGGTGACCTAAGTCCAACAAAGCAAAAGATAGTTGTTGGTTTTTTTCCCCCAGGTCTGAGAATGTGATGCAATCAGGATCCACAGATGCAAACAGTGGACTGTCCAAAGCAGTTACTGAAAAAGATAATAGACAAGGAAGGCAGAAGGCTCCGGATACTGGTGGACATCTCGGCTGAGAGCTCAAAAGGACCTATTTGACAGCACATAAGCTCAGCAGAGACAGGTGACTAGGAAAGGGATTTCCTGGTCCTAGCCCATTGTATTGCGTATTGCATAACTAACTCTCTTCTTCTTCTTCTTCTTCTTCTTCTTCTTCTTCTTCTTCTTCTTCTTCTTCTTCTTCTGCTTCTGCTTCTGCTTCTGCTTCTGCTTCTGCTTCTGCTTCTGCTTCTGCTTCCGCTTCCGCTTCCGCTTCCGCTTCCGCTTCCGCTTCCGCTTCCTCTTCCTCTTCCTCTTCCTCTTCCTCTTCTTCTTCTTCTTCCTCTTCTTCTTCTTCTTTTTCTTCTTCTTCTTCTTCTTCTCTCTCTCTCTCTCTCTCTCTCTCTCTCTCTCTCTCTCTCTCTCTCTAAGAGGTTTTCCAGTTGTGGAAATGCCCCATGTATTACATGCATCATCTGTTGGGCTCCTAGTGGCTTCCTGAAAGCAGGAAGTAAAACAAGCAAATTTTTAAGAGATATTCCCCTTTCCATCTCTACTTGGTCATGTTGGAAATTAATGGCAGAAGTCCCCATAAAGCACTCAGTGTATGACAGGAACTCTTCTAGGGACTGGTTTTGGGTATTGTTGTTAGCTACATCGCATCAAAAACATGTTTACTATATTTCCAAGAGAATCCAAACACCGGAGAGATTAGTTGTGCCTCGACTAACACCTTCTAGATAGTAGCATGGATTATACTCTTATTGACATAAGAACAGAGAGAGGCTGGAAAGATAGGTAGGGTGCCTGCTGCATAGGTATGAGGACCTCTGTTTAGATCGAGCTGCTGGACAGAGACAGGAAGATGCTGAGGATTTGCTGGCCAGCCAATCTAGCCCAAGTAGTGAGTAAGCTGGGTGGAGACTGACAAAGAAAGGCAATCTGACCTCGGCCTCTGGGTTCTGCATACACTGGCCCAGGCAAACACACTTGAACACACTAAGGAGTAAATCAACCAGAAACAAACATTAACATCTTCTTGAAAATGTAAAAAAAAAAAAAAAAAAAAAAAAAAGAGAAGGAAAGAAAGAAAGAAAGAAAGAAAGAAAGAAAGAAAGAAAGAAAGAAAGAAAGAAAGCCACTAAGGTTGACACTCAGAAGCTAAGCATGATAACATGCACTGGGAATCCTCTAATGTACTTGGGAGGCCTGAGGGTGACTACAGTCTTATGTATATTTGTAGTACCAGGTCAGCCGGTACTACATTGTGAGACCCCGCCCCAACTCAAATGAGCAAAAGAAAAGATGCTTTAGAGCCAAAGAGCCAGATTCTACCCCTAGTTCTGCCTCAGGTTTGCTTCATGTCCTGTGTTCCAGTTTTATTTAGGCCTCCGTTTCTTTATCTGCCCAACGCTGATCCCATAATGTGCTGTGGAACACAGTAGCCATCTCTGATGCTCGTAGACACGCAGTTGGCCTACCTATCTAGAGGTAACGCTGACTCTCTTGCATAGGCCATTCAAGTTTATGATTGACCATACAGCAGTTGAATCGACAGGACATGCTCATGTGGTGTGGCCTAAGAGAGACCCTCCAGTGCTTTGTTTCCCTTGCTAGGACCCCAGAGAACATTGTTAATAAGAAATGACCCAGTCACTGAAGGCTGAACCTCCTTCACCTCAACCCCTGGGCTGGTTTGTGGGTCAGAATCACCCCTGCACACCCAAAATAAACACATGTTCTGCTTGAGAACAATCCTGTGCTGTGGTCAGCCATGGCTATTCTAGTGTTTCATTCCTAAGAATATCTTGGGCATGTCAGCTATAAAAATAACATTCCCTTCTCTTTCCTTGGTCAGCTATATTTACTGAATGTAACATCTGGGTTTTAACCTCTATAGTCTGGGAGGCTTCTAGTGAGAGACTCATAAATATCCCTTCACAAAAGCATGGCAGATGCTCAATTAGGCTCCCAAGTATTTCATAGCTGAAGAGACTGATTCATTGACAAATAGAAGCAACAATAAATATGTGTCGGCTGACTTAACTTTTAATAATTAAAGACATCCTGCCCCCAGAAAACTCTTTTGTGAATCTACTTTAAGAGCGGCCCTCAAAATCCGAGAAAATTATGGAAGGATGTAAATCAGACCTTGCACTCGTGCATCTTAATTCATACCTTCAACAAATGTTTTGTAAGTGCATTTGTAATCAGTACCAGGTACCCTATTGGTTCCTTCCAAAGGGTTTACTGGCTAGCCGCTTTCTGCCGCAAATTAACCAATGACACAGCAAGTTCAAACAACGGACATTTTATTCCTTCGTCATTTTGAAGGGTCAAAAAAGAGAAGTCGGTTTTCCTGAATGGTTTCTATTTAAGATCTCTTGTGAGGCTGTCGTCAAGCCAGTGGGTAGAGCTAGCCTGATTTGAAGACTCAACTAAAATGGAGGTCCCGCTTTAAAGTTTAACTCTCATGGTCGGTGGGCCCTTGGTTCCTCGATAGCCAGAGATGATGCTTGAGTAGCTCTCTGTTTAGCTCTCCCCACACCAGGGATGAAAGAGAGAGACACACGGAGACAGAGACAGAGACAGAGACAGAGACAGACAGAAAGAATCTACAGGCCAGAGTTGACCTTTTATCACCTAGTCTTCAGAGTAGGGTAGTCCCACCCCCAGAAATTAGTGGTCGGCACTTAAGGGGTGGATTATCAGTGAATCAACAGAAACAACTTTAAAACTATGAAGGAATATTGAATAAAAAGATAAAATGTTAACATTTTCTTCATTGATGCTCCATATTTCTGCTAATTATAATCAGCGTGTGTTGTTTTGAAACTTGATTTCCGTCAATCGACAATATACATCATTCTATGTTTGGCACAGGATGAGAAATAGTTAGACTTGTGTCAAGGGCAAACCTGACCTCTTTCTCAATCCTTTTAGAAAAAATTGGAAAACATCAGTTCTTCTTGAAGATGCTGGTGATCTTTCCCCGAGAGATGCTGTTTTGTGTTCATATGGCAGCATGCTGTATGTATGCAGAATTCTTGGAGGTTTGGGTACTTGAGTGCATCAAAGATAATAGGGAAAAAATAAGATGACATAGAACCTTAATTTATTTTTTCTGGGGATGCAGTATGCTCAGCACCTATGTAAGTCAGAAGATAATCAACAGAAGTTGGTTCTTTCCTTCTGCTATGTGGGTTCCAGGGATGGAACTCGGCTTGTCAAGCAACTATTTTATCCTCTGAGCCACCCCAGCAGCCCACAGAAATTTAAGAGCGTTGGAGAATCTAGGAACTTCCATAAAAATATACTTCCCAATGAATTTTAATTCTCCAATTTATTCAACTTGCAGTGGCTTGACTCTATTGTGATCTGCTGAACTGTCTAGTAGATTCAAATTTTTCACCATTGTCCTTCACCTTCTATAATGAATTCTGAAGCAGAAATTCCATCTGTCGCTTTAGAGGATACAGCGTCTCGTCTCCGAACTGAAATCAAGTTCAACAGCCGAAGCACCACTTCATCATCAGCAACGTGGAAAGCTGCACATCAGTGAAACTCCCCTTGCATTCAGAAGATCCTGGGAATCGCACCTACAATGGGTTTACAAAAGGGGGTGGTGGTCTGTGCTTCTCCTAAGCGCAAAGGGGTCAGGTAACGTCCCTTTGGGTCAGCGACACTGGCTCTTTTGGTCTTCTCTGTGACCCAGACCCCCCCATTCTTCATCTGTTCTCCGCTCATTGCCGCTGCCACACCAACACTGCAGTACTCCTCGTTGCGTTGTTTAAATCGAAGAGGAAAACCACATGCAGGTTTCTGAAGAGCTGCATGTGGCTAAGGAAGCCGCGGGTTGGAATGTGGCCCTGTAAATCCTCTCATAGGGGTGGAGAGGAAACAAATCCAGAGAGGGCTCCAAATGCAACCGATGCCCCTTCCAGCTAAATTTTGCATTTCGTTTTCTTCCTTTAAAATCTCTACTGGCTACACATCTGAGAAGGCTTAAGAGCATAATTTATTCCATATAAGGTTTCCAGTAATTTATGCTCGGTAAATTGGCAACATAGGAAGAGTTTTTTTTCATTGACTACCTCGGAAGATTATTAAAGGCGGCCTTGCGCAAGTAAAGACTGCTCAAACGGCCATACTATTCACATAAGGAAATTGCCTGGCACCTTAGATTTTAAATGAAAAACCATTTTTAACTTTAGAATTCATAAGTTGATAATGCCATTTTTTAACAATTGTCACTTCATGCACAAGCCTTCTCTACATCGTCTAGCTCAGGGATGGACTTCATCTTACCCAGACAGAGTAAATACAAGAAAAATCTTCTCTCTATAGCTCACTCTATTTCTGTATTTTTTTTTCAATTTCAGATTTATACCAAGATAATAGCTCGGTGCCCTGCAATGCTTGCTTTCTGACAGGTAAATATTAACTATTTGTCCTCAGCTTTGCCTTTCTCAGCAAGAGATGGAATTAGTACCAGCTACTCCGTTGTTTTGCCTTTGGATGAAAAACAGATTGGATCTATATGTACAAGGTCAAACCTATGCTTGCAAAGTAGGAACCAGGCTCCATTATTTAAACAGAAAATCCCAAGCCTTTAGATATTCATAGTTTATACTCAATGATTAATGCACCTTTTGATTTTCCCTCCTGAGTTTTTTTGCATCCAGTAAATATAATCAAAGATCGAAGAATATTATTTGCAATTATTCAATAGCAAAGTCATGGCACTTCCTTCCCTGGTGTTTATTATGTTAGGAGTCCTTGCACTGAGAATACCAGAGAGACAAATTTGCTGGAAAAGAATTGTTTGGATTCTTAGTAGTAGGCATTTGCGTGAGAGCAGATTTCTGCAAGTTGGTAGGGGCAAAAAAAAAAAAAAAAAAAAAAAAACTGTGCTGGCTACTGTGGTTACCAGCTTTGCATGACTATAATAAATACCTGAGATAATCAGCTTATAAAAAGTAAAGGTTAATTGTGTTCACAGTTTTGAAGGTTCTGGTCTATGATGGAAGGCAGTACACCACTGTGGGAGCGTATCAGCAGAGCATCCCAAAGCTGGAAAGGAACACACCTGGGAGAATGATGGAGGCCAGCATTCCCCTACTGGGTATGCCACAGTGATGTCGGGCTTTCTACTAAATCTTGTCTCTTAACGATTCTACTATTGCAGCAGGATGTGAGGGACTTTGGAGCAAAGTTAAGATACAGCAACAGGAAGCTCACATCAGAATCATAAAAGTGAAACCTACGTTATATACCTGTGCGGAGCAGTCAGAATACGAGAGAGTTGAAACAGGATGTTCTGGCTGAATATCTGTGTCATCTACCTCCACTTGAATCTCCTGAAACAGGCTGTAGAGACCCACAGTGTCATGGTGACAGCCCAAGTTTGAGTCTGTCCGGTGAGGGCTTGGAAGTTTCACAATTTTGCCTGTCTTTGAGTCATGTGACAGTTGCTAGGCATTTGCCCATTTCCTCAATTGTCCAGATACCAAGACACAGGCAAGTATCTGAGAGATGATGATTAAGGCTAACACAGCCTTCTCAACGCAAAGCAAACAAAAGCCAGAAACTTCTTTATTGAAGACTTCAATGGTTCCCTAGAGGGAACCAGAAGGCATACGATCTAAAAATGTGTTTTTCTACACTCATGAGGGCCTTTGAGATCCGAATTCTTAAAAGATAATTCCCATGAGAGATGGGGCAGTATCCGGAATTTTTAAAGGAGGAATGTGTCTAGCAAAGAATAAGAAGATGTCTTGCCACCAAGCCAGTGGGAATTTGAAATTACTCCAAGCCAGCCAGGCAGGAGAGTGGCTAAAACATAAGGTAGAATTCAGAGGGAGCTGATCATGTTTTGATTTAATTTAATGCTTTTCTCCATGCTTGTTTATGAGCTCTAATTGATGGCTGTGTTGAAACATGTTAACATAGGGCAGTGGTATAGAAGGAAGGCATTAAAGTCTATTAGGCGCATGGATCTTTCCCTGCATGAATCTTGCTCTCTGCCCAAGACACTGGCCATAAGACATTCTTAGCTTTTAAGAGTCCAGGTTATTGCCATTTTCTAGGCCACTCCAAGTTATAAGGAAGCTGGGTGGCAAGAGAGAGAGAGAGAGTTCGCCTTCACTCATTCTTTAGCTGAACTAAGAAAGTATCTTCAGAGTTGCCAATACTATATATGATGTAATAAATATATATGCAAAGGTCAGGCTTCAGTTCTGAGAGATTTTACAATGGCTCTGAGTTATAGAAATACCAGTGTGGGGAACAGGTTGGACACTAACATCGAGCTATGATTCGAGCAACAAATAATAATTAATTGGAAGACTCCTGAACAGTGTTTTTTTACACTTAAGTTTCTTGAAAGTGAGTATCCAAGGTCAAGGTTGAGTGCACAGTTCAATGTCTACACCCAGACTCTTCCATTTCCCCATGCCGGCCCCGCCATAAATAATAAACCATTTGACAATGACTATTTTATGCAATCCTAATTAAACATCCCAAATGGCAAACATAAAAAGATGTTCAGATGCTCCCACCATCATTACATAAATTAAAAACCTATATTCTTCAACATGCATCATTCATTCATTCAGAATATACTGAGCTTTAATTACGAGCCTGGCACAATGCCAGGAGCTGGAAACATAAGTGAAGTCAGCCAGCCTCCCAGCCTCCAAGGAGCTTCCAGCCCTGAGGGAAAGACCCATTGAGAACTAACCAAAACAGTGTGTTTCATCTGTTCTGGTGGAGGCACAGGCTCTGAAGAGGAAGCCAAAGGTACTAACATTTTTGGCACCTGCGTAAAGTTAGCAAACTATTCTGGCAGGATTGTTTGGGGATGCTGTTCCTCCTGTCCTAACCTCCTCTGCTGCTTCGACAACTGTATCTAGTTGGAAGTGTTCCCTCTGCCTTAATCTCACATATGAATGTCCAGGACACAAGGAACTGAATTGATCCTGTTGAAATTTGACTAGAATAGAAACTTCGTCTTCTAGATTATGATTTTAATTCTCCCCACTCATAAAATGACACAGAGAGGGCAATTGTGATTCCGAACTGTGTGAAAATCTGTAGATGCTTTATGCGAATCCCAGTGCTCTTAGGAGCAATGATTTTGAGCATCCCTCAGAGGACAGAGGACGTAGAACCTGGCTGGCCCCTGCTTTTGCTCTGCCCTTCCCAGAAGCAGAGCTCTTCCTGGCTCCCTGGTCTCCATCCACAACTTCTGAGTCTCATGTCAAAGCCACCTCTATTGCGCCGCTTGTCTACAGACAGCTGTCCTGGGCAAAAGGAACTTCTCTTTTGAGTTTCTAAAGTTCTCGTCATGAGTGACCAGAGTGCATGTTTTCTTGCATCACGATGGACATCTCTTGCCAATTCAATAAACACATAAATATGTAAGCGAGCATGTTCGCATAAAAAGCCCTAAGATAATCCTTCTTTCCGTGCTACTAGATTCTCACCCGTTGACCTTGAATATGTCACATTATTCTTTGGAACTTTTCTGTTCATGCTTAAGGTCTTGATCGTAAAGATGATGGGATACAGCTAAAATCAACCTCTTGAAAATTTTGGCCCTCCTGAAATTACTATGAGCAGATAATGGAGGCAGATTAAGAGCAAGATGTGGAGAGACGCCGTTTGCTACCTTGTTCCTTCACCAGCACACAGGAACTGGTAACAGAAATAGACATTTCTATGGCCCACTCTAAGAACACGTATGCAGCTCTGTGCAGAATGCGATAGTTACTTAGGAAAAATATTATTCTCTTTGTATTACCTTGAGCATTGTGTCTGCCCTCACTGGGCACATGCTATGGTAGATCAGATGTCCTGTTGTCGTGGATAACCTCGCTTTCCTGTCTTCCAGCCTGGAGTATTTGGCCACCGGTAACACGCTGTATAGTTGCCCATATCACAGATTTCCTTCTTTCTTCCCCATTCTCTTACAAAGGTAAGGTTCTTCTGATGTGCTCTCACAAAGGAATCAGTCATAGACTCCTTGAAAACTATTACAGCCCCTAGCTGATCTCTAAAATATGAAAAAGACTGGAATCACTGTGGTCCAGCCATGGGAACAGTGGGCTTGGTCATGGAAGGATCTCCACCGACCATCTATCTTCTACTTTACAGCTGAGCCTTCAAGATGACAAAGACCTTTCTAGGCTCCCTGCAGCATAGCACAGATCTCTAGATATGGGTACCACTCTGTCCCCAGAGAGACTGCCATAGCATCTAAGAAGACCTAATTATCTCCTGAACTAATCTGAGAGTAAAGTTGGCTGCTGGCAGGGTCAGCACGGCTGTATCTGATGTAGGCTTCATTCTAGTTGGTCTAGCTTGATATAGGATAGTTTAGCTCCCTATACCCATTTTCCTAACAATAATGATGAGAGAGAGAGAGAGAGAGAGAGAGAGAGAGAGAGAGAGAGAGAGAGAGAGAGAGAGAGAGAGAGAGAGAGAGAGAGAGAGAGAATAGACAATTTAGGACTTCTGGATGTTGTGAGGCTGTGAATAAATAGTGCATTTAGGCTGGAGATATAGCTTAAAGATAGAACGCTTGGCATGCACACATCAAACTCTGAGTTCGATTCCTAGTACTGGGAGGGTGGAGAAAACATCATTTGGGTCTGTGCATATAGCTCAGGTGACAGAGTGCTTGTCTAGCCACTGTACAGCCTTGGGTTTGAATCCCCTCTATGCCGATGCATGGTGAAAAATCAGGTTTGGTGGTGCATACTGGTAATCCCAGGACTCAAGAGGTAGAGGCAAAGGTTAGAAATTCAAGGTTATCACCAGTTTGCATAGCAAGTTTCAAACCAGCCTGGGCTACTTAAGACACTATCTCACACAAAACAAAAAGGGGTGGAGGAAGGAGAAGGAGAAAGAGAGAGAGAGATGGAGAGAAGGTGCTTAGTTGCATGGGACTCAGAACTCTCAGAACTCTTTTCAGCTCTCCTCCTTTCTGTTTTCTTATTTGTCTTTCCATGAACCTGTTTGGGGCACCGAGGTTTTTATCATGAAAGTTCCACTGTGAGTAATGCTCTGAGAACTGCCGCAGCCAAGTCTGGAGATGCGGATGTCAAAACCCTACGGATATGGCTTCTATCAGGATCAGTGACCAGGCAGACATAGACCAGGGCAGTGAAACCAGAGCCAGCACAAAACCTCCCTACTATCCTTGAACCTGGTGTCTTGGAGTCCTGCCAAGAGGATTTTCTCTGGGTCCTTGGGTGCTCTGGAGCCCTTTCTCCCTTGAGTGCCTCACTCACTGGTCTTGAGGATGCTGAGGAAGGTCAAATAAAATATTCTTGAACCACCTGCTGAAGGAAAGTAGGACCTGTGTTGTTTCCTGGTGCTTTATCATCAAAAGTCATCCTTACCCCAGTTCCCTGGTCAACTCAACGTCAGAGCCCTAGTTTTCCAGTCTTGCAGGCATCCCAGCCGTTCCCACCCCCATCTCATTCAGTTCTCCTCCTCTGGAGTCTGAAGCAGTGGTGACAATTCACCCACTCTGCCTCCAGGACACACAGGAAGATGCAGAGGAAGGTAGATACAAACAAAGCTAGCACCTGGGTGAATGGGAGGAGGGATGGAGGGATGGTGGGGCACATCGATTCTCAAAGGCACGTCCTCACTTTGTGGGATGCCTGCAAGAGCAATGGACCTGAAGAGCTCCCAGCAAAGAGAGTCAAATGGAGACTAAACACGGTTCTCATACTTCTCCCCCATAACAGCTCCAATCCTGCCTCCCCCCAGTACTTCCAAGACAGACGCCCTTCCCCCACACCTAACCAAAGATGACTAAGTCAGTTTGTATCCTACTAGGTCCTTTGGTTAGTCCCAACCACAGTCTGAAAGCTCTCCCAGGATAGCCTCGCAGGATCCACTTGTTGCCTTTTCCTTGGAATCTATCAAAATTGGCAGTATGGTGGACAGATCGATGTACCTGCAGCTATGAAGCCAGTGAGCCAAAGACTACACTATAGGCTGGAGGATTCTGACCGTCCGCAAAAGGGGGGAAAAACACTAAGATGAGCTTTGTACCCCAAAAACTACACTGCGGGGGGGGGGTATCATGAAAGGTGAGAATAGCGGAGGGGGAGGGGAGCTGGTCCTTCCTGTCAGAGGGCAGAGAGCGCAGGTATGAGGAAGGGTGTGGAAGAGGAGGGATGGCAAAGTGGCAGGTGGAGTCTAGGAGGCGGATCTAGCAAGGGAAGTAGTGGAGGGCACTGGATGGAGCAAATAACTCAACTGGGGGTGGGGTGGGGCAGGGGTGGAGTGTATGTGGGTCTCTAGCCCCTAACCAGTGGCAGTCAACCTGATTTCCTGGGGTCACCAGCCGATGAAAAGGGAAGGATGGTGTAGGTAGCGCTTTGCAGCAGATAGCTCCGGAATTCTAATTAAACCGAAATGCGAAGGCAAAAGCCCAGGCGATAAGGAACTCCTATCAAAATAATAATTTTTCTCGATGTCTGCCATTCCACGTCTCATGTCTGCCACTTCCGTAGTTTAGCGTTGGACCCTAGTTCGAAAGGGCCTCCCACACTCCGGGGAGCTCCTGAAGTATCAACAAGAGCAGGGACACTCGGTGCTCAGCATGAATCCTCCTGGGATCAGCTTCCGGATTTTCCATGCTGGGTCGGCCAAGCGGTGCCCTAGCCCGGTGGGGCAGCTCTGCCTGGAGTGTGGCCTGCGACACAGGCAGGGACACAGGCAGCCTCAGGCCGCAAACATAACTTTTTTTTAACCGTATTGCTGTTCCCCTGAAAGGTGTTATAACAGCAATTCAATTACAGTAAATGGCGCGCATCGTCCGCACAGCTGGGAAGTCAGTAACTAACTGCGACTAAATCCTGCTAGACACGTCACCTTCCCCCCCTCCCCCACACACGCACCAACCCTACCCCTGATTCCTCCGGTTCTGTCCTTTTAGTTTCCACGCGATTACAAACACAGCTAGGCCACAGGTTAATTAACCCCAAAGCACTTAATCTATCTGGACAAGACGTGCTGAGAAATTAGCACGAAGTCCTAAAAATTGGACATGGAAATAGAAAGATTTCCAAAAGTTTCCCCCATTTTCTTCCTTGCCTACGAGGGGCAGAAGAACTTTTAGCCTCGGCTGTGACAAAGTTTCCCCGTGGTGATGCCTCCCGGGAGCTGCTCTGAACCCATTCACCTGGCGGTTTGAGAACTTAAGTAATGGAGTCTCCTATCAGGAAACGGTGTTCTCTGCCCAGCCAGCGTGGTCTGCAGGCGGCTATGTTTCCAGATCCAGATTACACTGCAGATTACAGACACCCTGGACACTTGCGAGAGTCAAGGCTCGTGCTGCCCGTGCTAAATTTTCAGCAGCCTCCACGAAATGAGTATCAACAAAAATGAAGTAGAGGAAGAGGGGCTGGAGAAGGAAGAGAGTCAGCCATAGCAACCTTTTAAATAAAATGTAAAATTAGGGTTTTTTCCTTTGAAGTTGAAATGATGATAGTTTGAAAGAGGATTTTTGTGGGCGTCATACCCACTCACCCACCCACCAATAAATAAATAAATAAAATGAATAAATTAATAAAAGAACAAAAAGAAAGGGGTTGCCTGGAGTTTTGGTTTCTTTATACTTTTTTTTTTAATTTAACGTTTTAGAAATGCCAAGATGATCCCTCAGAGGGTTCGAGCATGTTGTCCCCCACTCATCGGGACATTCCACTGCCTGCGGTGGCAGAAGCTTTCCTGAGAGGGGCATAATGGTGTGGGAATATTTTCTTCTCAAGCAACACGCTGTTGTAGCCGGCCAAGGATTTCAGTGTTTGCCTTTCGGGAGGGCACCTGTTTGGGTGAGGCCAGGCCGCAAAGCGTTACTTAGTTCTCCACTTGGGTCAAGTCGGGTCCTGCTGTGGGCTGCGCTCTTCTCTGGCAGCCAGCTTTTTGAGAGGGTAGGCAGGATCTGATCAGGGTCTCTTGATCTGAAGCCACTGGGCAGAGCAATGTCAAGGAAAAGTCTGGGAGTTTGAGTCTGTAAAGGGCCTGGAGTTCGAAGCTCTGCTCCGCCTTCGTTCTGCCCCAAAGGCAACAACGGAACCCAGGTCTACGCACTACGCACTACGAAAGGCGAAAGGCGTTTGAGCTGCTTTCGGCTGGCTTTGTTTGCTTTAAAATCTAGCTATAGTGTTTCATCCTAATCTCAGAGAAGCCTCTGACCTACACTGTGTAGGATTCCTTCTCTAAACTCCTGTTTGTTTGTTTGTTCAATTTTTTTTTAAGAGAGAGAGAAACGGTGGGGAAAGGGTTACCCCGTGCTGGAGGTGGTTAAAAAAAGAATTGTTAACTATCAGAAGAGGTCGCCGGCTGCCTGTGATCTGGGGTTGCTGCCCTCCAGGGTCTTTGCCCCTGGAGAGCTTGGTTATGAAGTTGCCGAAGGGCCATTCTGCGCCAGTCCTTGGCGAGGTCCAGGTCGCCAAGGATCTCATCCCTAGCCGTCCTCTTTTGTAAATAAAGTTAGTAATCTGCCAAAGCTCTACATTAAGGTGTTTTGTTGTTTTTAAGGAGATTCAGGTCGGCTTTAAACACTGCAGAAGTTGCCACCAAAGACCTCCTCATTCTGCCTGGAATCTCTCGGGCATCTTTCAGGAGACCTCTCGGGCTCTGGACCAGCTTGGAACTGCGGAACCCGATGCGAATCTCAGCTGGAACTGTCTCTTCTCTAGCTAGGAAGCGACACCGGCCAGGATCGCTCAGGAGTCCCCTTTCCTGCTCTCCCAATTCTCTCCAGTTCTTGCTTCAGGTCCATTTTCTCTCTCTAGCACTCAGACAAAAGCCCCTTCAAATTCTGGACGCAAAATCCCTCTTTCCCAGCGGGAGAGGGACAGAGGAAAGGGCTGGGAGCCTCAGAGGTAGCCTGCCCTTCTCAGCACCACCCCTCCCCCGTTCTCTGCCTCTCCCAAGTGTTTTACCGAAGTGCTTGAGCTTCTCTTAGTCCCTCTACTGTGGATTTGATGACCCGAGTAGTAGCAGCAGCTCCCACAGTTATTTGACATCAGCCTTCAAATTTTCCAAAATAGGAAGTTGCCTGCTTCAAATGGACAACTCTGGTTGGTGCCTCTGGTGGGCCCCGGATGTGTGTTGCAGCCAGGGGCCAAGTTCTCTTCTGCTTAGCACACAGGGACGGGGAGAGGGAGAGAGGGGTTGGGTTGACCAGCTTGTCAATCACCTCGTATAGTTTAACCTCTGCACTCCAACCCTGAAGAGTCTACCTTGACCAGGACAAGATTCGAATCTTCAAATTAAATCTAGAGAGCCAATCAGAGCAATTCCTACACTTTTCTTCCTTTGCCTACCTATGAAACAATTACATTATTAATGGCTTGAGTCCATAATTGAGAAACAAGAGATCTTTATTATTCTTTTAGGTTGTTCTCTTCCACACTTCTCAACACTTAATATATGCACTGCAGGGGCACCCTCAGAAATCTCACTTCTGATGGTCTTGGTTTGGGGTTTTGAAAGACAACTCTAACTCACACCATTTCCAAAAATACCATGTTTATTTCCCTGAGATAGCCAGGGAAAGTTAAAACAATCAAAGCAATGTTGAATTGGCCGCTTTAAGCAATGTTGAATTGGCCGCTTTTTTGGCTCCAAAAGTTTGCTTAATCATACACAATTCTTTCTTCTGGTTCTCATTTTTGCTTCTCTGCAGTCGCTTTTGTTTCCAAGGCAATGCCTCACTGCTCCCCTGACTCTCTACCCGGCCCTTTTGCTTCTCTCGTTTCAGAGTTTCTTAGATTATTCTCTTCTCCTATAAGTCTTCTCATCAGATTCTTCTCCTGCTTTCTCTCTGGTGGACCAATCACGGGGACAACTGTTTTATTTGAATCAGGAAGTGCTGATAGCTTGGGGAGAGGGGGTAAAATTCAAGTGAGCATTTACCCCCTGAAAAAAAAAATCAGTCACTCAAGCCAATCTTTTAGGGATTGAGGGTGCATAGTGTGTGTGTGTGTGTGTGTGTGTATTTAAGTGTGTATCTATGCAATAATGCTCACAGATGTGACTATGTATGGAGTTGACAATGTTGATAAGCTGTCTGGTATCAACATGAATATTAGTCTTAGAGTGTAAACTGAATGAGAAATCATCCCAGTGTGGGGAAATGAGAAACAACCCTAAGCATTTAGGAGTTAGTCATTAATTATTACAAACAAAGTTCTTTTGAGTTCCCTTCACTTGCTAGAAATGAACCATCAGCTCTCTCTCTCTCTCTCTCTCTCTCTCTCTCTCTCTCTCTCTCTCTCTCTCTCATTGGAAATAAGAACCTAAATTCTTTCTGACTAAAAGGACTGCAACTAGGGTGCAGTTTTGTCTTTCTTTTCTGACTACTCTGTCATCCACAAAATCACAATCATGTCAGGATATCTGTCTAGAAAAAGAGAGAGAGAGAGAGAGAGAGAGAGAGAGAGAGAGAGAGAGAGAGAGAGAAGGAGAGGGAGGGCGAGGAGGGAGGGAAGATGCTAGTGAGAGAAACCCTACAGCCATGGCCATCCTTGCATCAAAATTTTCCAGACCTCTATTTTTTTACTGTGATCCCCCTGATCTGAGTTTGAAATGCAAGCGCAGTGAAGCCCCTAAGCCTTCAATCCTGTGAAATTTTCAAAAGATCTCTAGAAGCAATCTCAGGCTGCCTGACCCCTGACAGGCACCGATCTCTTTATTCCTCCGGCTGCCAGCACTTCATTTGTTGGAATATCTTTCAGATTTGCACCTCCAGATGACAAACCTGAGTGTTTATTATGTGAACATGAATCGGAAATCTCCAAGCCCGTACAAAAGCACCATCTAAAACATAATATTTAATTTCTCAGCCTAAGTGCCAGCTTCTTTATTTGCTTTTCATTAGCTTAAATATTTTTCCAGGTCTCCCCATGTGTCACTTTGATATTTAGATGATTCTCTTTTTTAATCATCATTTTCCCCTTGGAAAAAAAAAGTCTTCTGTCTCCAGTGTCTGCCTTGCTTGTACAACATCACAGTGCTGCGGTCAGCCAGGATGCATGGCCTGACATCTAGCCCTGGGAAGGGAGCTGCATCTCCAAGTAGGGTGGGGGCCACTTCCACACCAGGGGGAAAAAAGCTTGTTTTTTAACCAACACTCAGTGCTGGCCGTAGACCTACAGTTCATTCCACTTTATTTTCCTCCTGGCCTTTTAGATTCCTTTTATTATTATTTAAAACAAAACCAAACCTCAGGTGGCTTGAGAAAGTGAAGGGAAAACCTTCCTTGCTGCAAGCACGTCCAGCTTGGTGCCAATGCCTCCTTGAGTATGTTGCCTTAAATTTTTCAGTCTAAATCCCTGACTCCTGCCTTGGGCGTTCATTGCTGCCCGGCTATTCTTTGGGGTTAGAGGGCACTGCGGGTTGGGAGGGGGACAGGGGAGGTGATGGACATATTTCCTGAGATAGAAGAGTTATATTTAAATGCCCTCTGCCAAATAAAGATTCCACCCACAAAACATGGAGGTGGAGACATTGGCCACTCTTGTCCTCATTTCAGAGATCAACAGGTCGCCCTGGTGAATGAGTTGAGACCTAGGTGAGACCCTAGTGAGACTGCAGGGGTGCATACCCTAGGGATGAGTCACCAATATGAAGCCGTCCCAGGTCCAGCGAAGGTGGGCTGACACCCCTTCTACGTGTTTAGATGCCGTGTTGCTATGATTAACTTATTAAACCTCCTCATAATTATTTTAATTTGACTGGAAAAAATACTTTGGGCTGAGACAGGACGTGTTTGTATTTATCTCCCCCCTACACACCACACACACACACACACCCATAAAACCTGTGTTAAAACAAATGTTACTTTCCTCTCTCTGTACATAGGCCCTCCCTTTTTGAAATAGACCAGAGGAACTGCCATTAGATCGAATGGCAAGTCTTTATGGAAAGTGTTTTGCATAATTACATACCAAAGCCAGAACAGTCACCTCCACATTTTATGGGTCACAAACCATCAACAATTGCCACATTATTGTCCACGAAACCTTCGTCCCTTCACTGATGGAGCAGACTCCACTGCCTAATCTAGAACGGGAGAGGATGGAAATTTCTTCTAATAAGAACCCAAGAAGATTATGTCTTCAGTGACGCCGTGTTTACACATAGTTATAAAGTTCAGAGAACCGAAGGGGAGAGGAAAGGCCTGATTAAGTACGTGCATCCATCTAATATAGATAGTGCATCCAAAGAAGAGTCTGGGTACCTCTCCCCTTTCAGTTTCGACCCCTTTTCTACCTTTGTGATGCTGTAATTAAGATATTCTTATTTAGACAGGCAGCTTCGCCGGTAACTGAATAATATTAGCCGCTTTGATGTCAAACTTTTGACAGTTATCACACCAGCACTGGGCAATTTAGCACAAATGCCCTCCTTAAAAAAGAAAGAAAGAAAGAAAGAAACCCCCAATGTCTTTGAAGAAATCTAATAAGTGTGATCTTTATCACCAAATGATTGAAATCGCCACCGACAGGCCGCTCAGCTATGAATTACATTCGGTTATACATAATAAAGCTGAATTTGGGTTTTAGTTCATTGATGCAGCACTCGGGTGGGAGGCTTCCAAACACATTTCCCCTCGTTTGAATCCCAAAGTGGTTGCTCAGAGCAAGAGAAGCACCCAAGATTTACCAGGCCGGGGTACGGAAGCGGCTGGGTTGGAAGCTAGTGAGGGCAGAGCCCCAGTGCCCTTTCCTCAGCTCCGGGGAGTGGGGCAAGACCAGACACCCAGTCTCGGGATGAAATGTCGTAGTTGCTTTCCCAGCTTGGTCGCCAAATTTGGGACTTGCCAGATGGCGAGATTATCTTCGCGTCTGTTATAAGTGTGTGTGTGTGTGTGTGTGTGTGTGTGTGTGTGTGTGTGTGTGTGTGTGTGTGTGTGTCTACGGATGCGGGGTGGAGAACAGAGAGTGAAGACAGGAAAGCCTTGGCATCTTGGCGCGGCCTCGCCGCAGGCACAAACAACACCAGCGCCACCCGGGTCCCTCGGTGTCGACTCGGGACCTGGAGCCCAGTGCCCAGATGCAAAGAGCAGCGCGTTGCGGGTGGGAAAGAAGAGTTTGGAAAAGTGGCAAAGAGGACGGGTTGGGAGGGGTGAGCCTGGGACGAGGACACCTGGAAGGCTTTGTCCTTGCGAGAGACACCTGTCAATCTCCGCTGAGGGGTCCTGGGGCCAGGGGTGGCGGAGGCCGCCTTTCTCCTCGGTGATGTCATCTCGGAGTCTCTTCCCTGAGGAGGGTGGGAATGGCTCCGAGGGGCACAGAGCCCAGAGGTCTTAGAAAAGCGTGGGGGAGGAAAAGAGAAAATAAACAGAAGTAGCTCTTGCGGCTGGCAATTTACATGGAAATCAATAATCCAACTTTAATGTTATTTTTAATCTTGCCTGACCGTCTCGCCTTTTCACTGGGGGAGGAGGGGTAGGGTTACAGCAGCCCATCTTTCAACCCACACAATCGCTGGGGAAGTCTTGTTATCTCAAATCCCGACGTAACCGACCCTTCCCCCAAGATCCAGCCCCCCTCTTTTTCTGCCGGTTGTTCCGAACGCAGCCTTCAGGCTTGAGAAGGAAACACTTGGGGATGAGTTTTGAAAGTCTTCCGATACTGCACAGGGTGAAGGGGGAGTTAATTAACGCCAGGCTTGCTCAGCGAGTGGGAGAGGGAGCCTCGGCGTGGGTGGGCGGGCCAGGTCGAACGCAGAGGTGCGCGCCGTGCGGGAGGCGCGGGATCTGGAGGCCCTGGCTTACAGGCCTTTGCTAGCAGGAGGTGATCGGAGGTGGCTCGGGCAGGGGACGCTGAGATGCCCCCAAGGAGTCTCTCGGTTAATCCTGGGGAATTCTGATCTCCCACCTACTGAGCCCCCACTCCCAACCCACCGTGTGCTACAGAACTCTCATTCTTTTCGGCCGGAGCTAATTAGCAGCCTGCCAGCGGCCTGATTTATGGAAACGCTCGGGCGGGCGGAGACGCTCCGCTAGCGGAGCTCTGGCTGCCTCCAGGCGGAGCGGAGGAGGAGTCTCCACCGACCTCCTCCGACAACGAATTCCCCTCCTCCCTGCAGGGGGGGAAAAATGGAAGTTGCAGTTTCACTGCTACGACCTGGCTGTTTCGGGAGCCTCCCCTAGCACTGGCCACCTTAGCCTAGGGAGCAGGGACGTCTAGGCTTCTGCGGGAAAGACCGAGACTGTGGCCCTGCAGACGTACCTAGCAAGTGTTGGCCGCTGCTGGCTTCAGCTCCACGCTACCTGGGAGGGTAGGCAGGAAGCAGATACAGCCTGAGCCTTCCAAGCCTGGGTTGAACCTCTGTCTGATGTCCCCAACGAAGGGACGTTAGGTGTGAAGACTCTGGAGTTGTGGCAGGAGGCTCAAATCAGATCTCTAGGCGGTAGGAGTAAATGGGTGCCCGCAGAGAGCCAGACCCAAAAGCTCGGGTGTCTGTCTGGATCTTCCTGAAGGGCGTGATCCCTTTCCGCTTTCGAGTTGTTTCTTTTAGGTCCTCAATGAGATCCTCTCTTCGATCCAAGCGAGTGTCCAGAGAAAGGCCACTACTAGAACCACTTAGCCAGGCATTTACCCATTTACCCGGAGGCACAGCTCCGTCTGATGGCTGCCCTTCCAGGGAGGCTGCCGGTGACCAAGGAGAAAGCAGGCACTCAGTTCTCCCCTTTCGCATTGGACCCCAATAATGAAGGTGGAGAGGAAAGTGACCGTGAAGGTCAGAGAGGAATCTCAGCATGGACCTGTTGCTAGCATTCAGGCAGCCCTTCTGTTCTTCAGGACGGCGGCAAGAAGCACTGGAGGGACAAGACCATGAGAATATCTGTGCCTCCGAAGTATTTGGAGGGGAAAAGACCAGCAAACCCAGATGCCAGAAGCTAGGGCAACTAGCATCTGACTCAGGGATGAACTAGAACCCGGGGCAGCACGGTGGAAAGCGTGGATAGGGTAGAAGTCTCTGGCGGCAAGAAGACTACAGTCCCCATCCCTTTAGCTCAACCCAACACCCCAGGCTTTCTGTGGCTGAAATGGAAGTTGTGGAGAGCTGCAATCTCTAAGTGCTCATGCAAACTTGACTGTAAAACATCACATATTTTTTAGCCATTTACAGAAGTCAGAATCAGGAACCTTCACGACTTGCCTCAAACCTGCAGACACCTGTCATCTCCTACCTATACTTCCTCAGCCCCCCCCCCTTTTCTCGTGAAGACCAGCCAGTGTCATAGAGAACACGATGTCCCCTCTCAGGCTGAGAAAATTTAGTTGTAAGCGGGTGTGTGCAGGCACAGAGAGAGAGAGAGAGAGAGAGAGAGAGAGAGAGAGAGAAGCTAAAACAACAATCCACAACCACCATTTCCACAGGGTGTCTTCCAAACCCTGGCAGACAAAGTTGGACGGGAGGTCCCCTCTATACTGTGACATTCAGTCCCCTGAGTGATGGCCTCTCTGAATTCTCCCCAGTCCTAACGTTTACCATCTGCCTGGCCTGGGTACATCACAGTAGCCGAAATCCACCACTGGTATGCAAGTATGAGAGGAGAAGACACAAGCTGACCAACAAGTCCCCCTTTGGATCTTTCTGGTGCTTGCCCCCCCACACACACCCCAATGTCATTTTTCAGACCTCACTAAGCCCAGTTGCTGACAAGCCAACCCCGGGCACAGCAAATGCTGGGAGGTAGGTGCCCAAATAACATTCCCCATTTGTCTTTTTCAAAGTTGATTTATAGCGATCGACAGGTTAAAGGCTCATCTGACTTCATTATTTTTAAAAGCTGTCTATTTCGCAACTGTCACCTTTCATCACTTAGCACAAATAAATACTTGAAGGAATGAATTGGAAGAGACTTTCTGATCATGCTTATAATCCTTGGTCGCCGGTTAACATTCCTAATGACCTGACCCTCTGAGTTTCTTTAGACTCCTAAACTTGGTTTCAGCACCCCACCATTTCTTCCTTATAAACTTCAAGGGAAACTGGTGAGATGGGGGCTAGCCGGAGCGGAGCACAGCTAGGCTACAAGCCTGCAATCCGGTAAGGAGAGAGCAAAGTTTCCCCAGCGGCCTGAAGGCTACAGAACTGGGAGGACGCGGAAGAAGGGGCACCTCATGAGGCAGGGGACCCCGTAGAACCAGAAGGTCAAAAGAGGGCCTCAGACCAAGAGAACAAAATCTGCCTATGCGTTGGTCCTGCTGCAAAACCACGGTGACGCTCCCATAGTACAGAACATTTGCTCAGAAAGATTACCGCCACTATTATTTCTAGCATAGTTTCCAAAAGGGTCTAGGTGACTAAGGGACATTTTCTCTCCCTCAACTTTAACTTGGAGCTTTTGAGCCTGAGCCCCCCGGGGAAATGCAAAGGCGACGTGGAAACGAAACGGTGTGGATTGAAATCCATGCAATAAATCGAAATTGTTTCTTCAGTTTTACTGCTATTTATTCGATATTCAGTTTCTCTCTCTCTCTCTCTCTCTCTCTCTCTCTCTCTCTCTCTCTCTCTCTCTCTCTCTCTCTCTGTCTCTCACCCCCCCCCTCAGCAATGAGGGTGCAAAAATAACAAAAGTAGAAGGAAAGGAAAGAAAATATACAAGACTAAAACAAAAAAGGGGGAGAGAGGAAAGGAAAGAAAATGGCAATAAAGAGAAAAGGGGAAACCAGAAGGAAAAAAAAAACCCTAGTTTGGGAGACAAAATGGGGTGCATCAGATCTCTCTCCCCTTATTCTTATTCCTCCTCCTCCTGCTTTCTTCCTCTTCTTCTTTTGACCGGGGTCGGGGCTGAGGCCAAAGAATTAACTATAGCAGGATATGTGAAACCTCTGTGAGTTTTAGGCGGTCAGCCTCAGTTGGGAAGAGTGACAGGGCGGGACCAGGCCGAGGTCCGTCTGCAGCATCTCCAACCCACTAGAGTCCCACCAAGAGTTGGAACTTTGCAGATTCCAGGAAAGACCCAACGCAGAGCAAGCCCTGGCACGGTTGCCCGCCCTTTTGTCACCACCTTGTCCCAAGTAGTGACCTCGGGTCTTTTTTTTTTGCCCTTGTAAGCCACTAGGCCTAGGAAAGTCTGAGGACCCTTGGACTCTGCCACGAAGGTTAAGGAACTCTGCGTTTACAGCGCTCGGGGACTGAGGCTTTCCAGAGCGAAGGCTGCGCTGCTCGGCTGCGGAAACCCGGGCGCTGTGCAGTGCCCTGGAGCGCCACCTCGCTTCGGAAACTGGAATAACGCGGCTAAGCCTTCCACTCTACCGCAACCTAACTTGATCTTCACCCGTTCGATTTCCTTTATTAACATCTCCAAAGAAGCCTAAACGCCTAGGCCTCCTTCCCCACTGGCAAAAATAAATAATAATAATAAAAAATCATCCCTGACCCACATAGCTCAAAGTAACTGCACAATGAAAGAAAACTACAGAAGCACCATTTCACTAAACAAGGGTAGTCACCTACGCTGGAAAACTGCTTTCGGAGGAAAGAGAAAATGAATTACACACGTTGTCAGGAGGCCACCAGTTCGGACTGCGCTGTGTTTTTGAGTCATTCGGCTGTGGCCAATGCAAATGTCTCCCACGAAGCGGGTGACTATGAAGTTAGAACTTCCCAGTTATGATTTTCACAGAAATCCATTCATTGTGACCCGTGGGGGTATCAGAGAGTGAGAGAGAGAGAGAGAGAGAGAGAGAGAGAGAGAGAGAGAGAGAGAGAGTGAGAGAGAGAGAGCGCCTTTGCCAGACCACTGGCTGCCCCATTGGAGAGCCTAGCTCCTCAGCCTTACAAAAAAAGAAAAAAAAGAAAGAAAGAAAAAAAGAAAAGAAAAAGTGCCTCTAAATGCAATCCTCAGCATGTCCACCTTTCAACCAACGAAAGCAGCAGCTGCCAGAAATTATGAGTTACAAACATTGCTCCTCCGACGTGGAACTGTCTATTTGCCTCCTTTTCAACCAGTTGGTCAGTTAAGATCTTTATCCACTCTTAAATATATCCACTGGATTAGACTATAAAATATATAAAAAAACAAACTCACTGATACACTTTGGTCAGTCTTTGTTTCATTTTCTTTCCATGCCAGAGCCAAGTGTGATGAGTAGCAACCTATTTTCCACTTTGAACATAGTTTTGAATGTGGAGCATCTTGCTTATGGCCCAGTGAAGAGCTGTGTGGTTCGTTTCATTTGTTTTGAAAAGGACATGGAACTTCCATTTAACATAGTTTTTACTTATTTGTTTAAACCCCTTCTCTCTCCCTCCCCCCCACTCTGTGTGTGTGTGTGTGTGTGTGTGTGTGTGTCACTCTCTCACACACTTTGTGTGTGTGCTCAGGATATTCAATAGATTAAATTTGTAAAATGATGGTTACCCTAGGGGCAGTGGGCAGAGGAAGAACATGAGGAAAAAGAAGGTGGTGGCATCTAAGCCCCTGTATTTTTCTGCTTGAACAAAGCAAACTTCGAGACCCTTTTCGGAAACTTTGCACTTCTCCGGAGTTGATAGGGAGGTCCCTGGGCAGTCAGGCAGGAGATGGAGAGAGTGCCGTGCCTCTCTGCTCCACAAAGCAGGTTAGAGGGCTCTCAGGGCTCCTGCTCAGAAATTATAGGGCTGAGCCAGGAAAATAGCCAGTTTACTTTTCTGGCCGGCTTGTCCCTTTTCCCTAGGTTACGACAGGTTCCTGAGAGACCGACAGGTTCCTGAGAGACCATACTAGAGAGAGATCTCAGATTCCTAGCAGAACTGAGGGAGCGTCCCTCAAGTGGCCAGCTGCAGAGGGGTGGCCAGGTTCTTGGGAGTTCCGGGCTCTGAGGTAAGAATACCAACTTGTGGAAAAGATGGCTGCTGACAGATTCTGGGAGCTAAGTGACAACTCCAGAGAGGACCCTAGCTTCACTGAGGGGTGGCAGTAAGGAGCAGTAAGGAGAAGAGACAAAAACAGAAGGAAGTCCCGGAGCAGAACACACTTCAAGCTTCAGGCCTTCGGTTTGGAGGAGGTTCTAACCTGGAGACCTTTACTTCTCCCTCTTTCTCTCCGTTTCTTTCTCTTCCACCCCCATTCATATTTTCTAAGATCCCCCCACCCCACCCCACCACACGCACAGAATAAAGCCTGAGGATGAAAAATTACTTTCTTGCTATTACCCTTCCTACCGCAAGATGCGGTGCAAGAGTTAGTGTTACAACTATGGCACAATGTTTCACCGACGCAAAACATGCAGCCAGAGGGTGTTGCTAATGACTCCTGGACTAGAGCGATCCTGCGACTGGGAGAAGGGGAGGGAGAGACAGAACTACGCAGGAGAGGGACATTTTTCATTAAAAACCCGGGTGAGGGCGAGTCAGGACTAATAATCTCATCAGTATTTCCGATTTCAAGGTTCTCTCTGCTTAAACGTGTGAGCCAGAGAGAATCCAGCATCCTTTTAAGCACCACTTTTTGCCATATTAATAACAATTATGTTTACAGTTACGTTGCGTGAAGAGCTCTCCTTTGGGAAGGATCAAACACTAGAAATCGCTTAATACTAGATTCAAAGCTACTCCAGTCCTCAGGCCCTTTGAAGGCTGTGCGGGCCTGGTCATCGTTAACCGAGGGGTCTATGCAACGCAGGGCGGCCAGAGAAACTCAAGCCTCGCTCCCCTATTAGGGCACACAAATGGACAAACGTTTGTGGTGAAGTGGTGGGAGCCAGAATGACCCATCCAGGCTATGGAGCAGCCTGCAGGTGCAGCGGCCAGCAGTTGCCTGCCCGGCCTGTGCTAGATCTTGGCAAAATGTCCCCACCGGCCTCGGAACTCCCCTGTGCCCTCCCTTGGGACCAGCTATTTGGGGGTGCATGAGGTTTCGAGGTTCCTACCGTGGCCCAGGCTGGTCCCACCGCCCTGCAGTCTGCTTCTCCACCCCAGGGCACACGAGGAGGGCATCCCCTTGGGCTGCGGCCCTTTGAACCAGGGAGCCCTTGGCTCCCTCCCGGACCCGGACGCGCGGAGCTCGCTGGAGGCCCGGCAGCGGAGCGGAGTGTGGGTGGCGGGTGGGGTTGAAGGGGAGTGGGGGAGGCGGGAGGGGACAGAGGGGCGGAGGCAGGAGCGGGGCGTTAAGCCTGGAAGCTTGGCTGTTTACCCAAACGATTTTCTTTTCAGGCCGGAGACGCCAATGAGACAAGATCAAACTGCCCTCCAAGCAGTGCGTGTGGGGCGGCGTGAGTGTGTGTGTGTCCCCTTTGCAAGAGGGGCTTTGTGAATGGGGCCTCGAGCACTCTGGCTTGGAGGGATGAGAGGCGACCCGGCCACCAGCGCCTCCTCCCGGGGGCTGGGAAAAGCCTGGTGTGTAGCGTGCCTCAGTACAGGGAAGGGCAGCCCGGGCAAGCGGTAGTCCAAAGAGACTCAGCAAAGAGAAGTACTGCAGCAGCACGCTCTAGGGAGCTAAGGCCTTAAAGATCTAGACGAGAAACTCATGGTCATGTGTGGGTTTAGGAGCATCACACAAATTCCATCCTTCTTCCGACCCGTTGATTTTCGATCCATCTAAAGCCTACATCCAGCTCTTTGGGCCATTGGTTTGTTTCTTCCTGACTGCCTGACTCCAGATCTATTGCCTGAAAATTAGGGCAAGGTTTTAACGATTAAGTTACAATGCAGGCTCGGAAGTGCACTGCCAGTCCTAAGCCTGGCTTCTTTGCGCCACAAAATAGTTAAAGATCAATGGGGCAAAGATTGTCTGTATTGACAAAATTTGTAATTTTTTTTTTAAAGAAACCTAACCCCAGGAATATTTATTAACCGGGCAAAAAGTAAGAGAGCGAGGCAAGAGGGGAAGAGAGTGTGAACTTGGTTAAGTTCGAGCTACAGCGCAGATGGCGACTGTCCTCCTGGATGTAGCTCCTGCAGCTGCCCCATGAGCCACATGGTCGAAAGGTCGTTTGAAATAATAATGGCATTATATGTGTGACAATAAAAAGAATGGTAAATCAGGGCTTTTTTGTTTGTTTCTTGAGGTCGAACTATAATTAAAATGTGGTAACAGAGACGCTGTGCCTGTAGCTTCTATTTCCTGTAGTTTATTCTCCAGTAGGGCCCACTGTAAGCTTACCTAAGGAATCTGAAAGAAAACAACTTCATTCCAATGTTCCTAAGGTCTGGGTCTCTATTCCTCCTCAATGACCCCATCCTTGTCCCCCCCCTCCCATTCTTGGCCACTTGTCCTTTGGATAAGGGAGGTTAGACTGGGGCCTAGGCTCTGGTTCTTCTCACACAGGCACTCCACAAGAGTAGCATTTCCACTCCCTCTCCCAAAGAAGCAGACATTCCATTACCCCATTGCCAAGAGTTCTTATTTACCTAAAACTCTCCTTCCCTGGGGCTGACCCAAGGAGGGCACCTTGGGGACCTGCTGAGACTTGCTTCAGGCTCCTGTGACCTCCACTGTGGTGGCCCAGGTCGGCACCAGTACACTGAGAAAGAGCCTGCAGGCCTCCACTTTCCTGCCAGAACCTCTCCGGTGGAGTTTGCAAGTCTAGGACTGAAGGACCAGGGGCACCTGATGCCTCCTCCCCTAAGACAGATTAAAGACAAGTCTGAGGATTGCCAGAATGCTGGCTGGTCTGCAATGGGTGTAGGCCAGTGGGGGTTGCTTACGATGGAAAATAGATGTGCCTACTTTGGGAATGATGAACAGGTACTTTAATGAGAGAGTGGACTGAGTGGAGTACTCTCTCAATGTGCCCATCACTGCCCTCATCCAGCGTTGTTTCTAGACTTGACAACAAATGGTCCGGGGCAAGATTAAAAATAAATAAATAAATAAATAAATAGCCTTGAAACAAGGCAGCCAGAAAGGCAAAGCTACATGGCTAAAGGGGGGGGGGGGGTGTCAAGGTTCCTGGGCTCGGCACAGTGCCCATCCACAGGGGTAGCGGGGGTGCTGTTGAGACATCCAAGAAGACCCAGACCCCAGGGATGTCCACCTGGAACCTCAATTCCTTACTGACAATTGTGACTCCTGGGGCTTCAGGCCTCTGATCTGGGAGTTCGAAAGGCAGAGCTGTATTCTTGTGTTTCTTCACGCTGGAATCTTGAGAGGGAAAGACTGGTGATGGCTACAGTGTCCATGTGTGGGCAGGTGGCAACTGCTCGTCACCCAAAGGCCAGGTCCACATCCTGGCTTCCTACCACTGAGCTGCTCCAAGCTAGATAAGCTTACCTTGAGTGTCAGGGGTGGCTTGACTGAGTACCAGAACCCTCCAGAGAGGGGCCTCCTATCGGTGCCCAAGCGAGGGCCCAGAAACAAGGGGCTGGGACAAGACACAGGGCACTGTCCAGGCTGCCCCTGGCAACACACACACAGTTCTTTCCAGGCCCCCTCCCGCCGTCGGGCTTCTCTAGCCTCCAGCCACAGGAGGACACAAGAGTTTTCCTTTACTCTCCGCCTCTCCCATCCCCCTAAAGCTGAGGGCCGAGACTAGCTGGTAACCAGGGGCCCGTGGCTTGCCCCCTGAGTGTGAGTGAGGAAAACACCAGGCGCTGCGCTGTCTGCAGACAAAAGACCCCGAGATGGCTGGCTCCAGCAGGCCCAGACACAGCGTCGTTCGCACCCGCCTCCACCTTTGCCTAGGCAGCAGGCGCAGGTGGAAGCAGGGGCGCTAAGAAGCAGAGAACTTTTATTGATTCCCTAAATTGAACACCTCCGAGTCCGCGGGCATAGGCAGGGCCAGGCATCTGTTTCAGAAAAAAATAAAATAAAATAAAATCTGCCCCCGGCACCTAGCCATCCATCCTCCCATAAATGGCTGCTCCTGGCTGGTTTTTTCCCCCTACATGTCTCATAGCAAATCACCTGGCAGCTAGGAAAAGCTACCCTCCTCCCACATCGACCTGCAGGCGTTACTCCCCCCCCCCCAAAAAAAAGGCTCTTGTCTTCTCTTCCTCTACTAGCCCCAGGGAGAATTCACTGGCTTTAGCATTAAGGAGTGGGGGGGAAAAATCTTTACATTCTCCCTAGGTGTAAGATGCTGTAAGAATTGGGAAAGGCTTCTGGCGCTCCACACCTCTCTCTCTCTCTCTCTCTGCTGCACCTGGAAAGAAGAAATAGTCTTTTCCTGCAGTCTGTCATTCTGCCCCCACAAATAACTGGTGTGAGAAATACCCCAGGCTTGAGAATATTGATAGATGATAGTAGCGATATTCAAAATCGATCCTTTAATAGGCAGACGTCATAAATCATGTTCAATGCCCTGACAGAATGGTACTTCACTTAATAATATAATTAAGATTAAAACTCCAGAGGTATTGAGGCAGCAGCTATTGATAACTGTAAAAAAAAATGCATTCTGGATACTACAGTGGGATGCAATAGGATTTGGGGAAAATACAACTTTCTTTCAAAAGATGGAGTTTTACCAGTGTTCCCATCTTTGAGCTCTTTTGACCTTGATTTCCAGCCCCACCCCCAACCCTTCTTTCTTTACCAGTCATATTGTCTGAGGACAGCTCTTAAAAGTTGGTTTGTTTTCTAGCCTTCAATATGAAGCTTTAAAAATTATCATGAGACCTAAGAGACATTTTTTTGTTTGTTTGTTTCAATACACTTAAAACCCTCAATAAAGTTTTCAAAATTGCACATACAGGACAGTACATGCATATATATCAGGCAGCTCCAGCCCTGCACCCTAGCCTCTGCCCTTTCCAGACTACTCCACAGTCCAAACCATGGGCCTCAGCGTAGGTAGGTAACAAGGTCCTGAAAAGTACCATGAAGTGGCAGGCTCCTATCCCAGGGTGATAGCGTGCCATCTGCATCGCGTGCGTGGCTAGAGCTGATTGGAAGTGCAGCTTGAAATGATTCTAAAGAGTGGAATATTCATCAGATCAATGGAAGCTGACAAATGAGAAATATCTGATAGTTAGGAGCAATTTACAACTTTGTTATTAGTTAAGAATCACCTGCCTTGTAAGAGTAATTAATAATGCAGAGAGGAACCATTTGGAAATCCCCCGGCTATTCTTTGCATTTCCCTCTGTCTCTTAAGGAAGGAAAGAGAAAGAAAGAAAATGAGTGATCAGCAGGAACAGAAAACCAAATCAAACCAAACAAACAAACAAAAAAATGTCTGCATTTGTGGGGAGAACAGAACTGGAGAATATAAGAGAGGGGGAATTAACCCCCTAGGAAGGTATCAGGAAATAAACAAAATATCGAGGGAGGGCTGATAAAAGGGAAAATAAATTCTGTAACCATACACCATGAATTGGCTAAAGGCTGAGTTTTAAATGGCCCAGAAATGCCATCAAAATGGACACTGCTGCTACAGTGTAACTTCACAGCCTAACTCAGCGCTGAATTCCAGGCAGAGCCCAGTGCATTGTCTGTGTTGGTGTCCTTAACAATGTATTTCTTTACAGCCCTGGAGCAGACGTGTGCAGGCTCTTGCCCAAATTCCATCCCTGGAGACCCCAGCCGGCTTTCATGTGCCTAGAATCAGCTCTCTTCTAGGTCCTAGACAATCCTCCCTGACCCCAACACACACACTCATTTTACATTGATTATTGAATGGGTTCAGCCTCACCAAAGCCACATTCCAAAATAAAGACTTGTTGAAAAACTGTAAATCTTTTCAGCACTGTAGTTTGGGAAAGCATTTCAATCAACAGACTGGCTGTAAAAAGAAAAAAAAAAAAAGAAATCAAGAAACCCCCAGCTTTCTGCACACAGAAGGAGAAACTGCTGTTTTGTTGAATCTTTTATTTGTTAAATGGACTAATTTTTTTTTTCAGATTTGGGGTTTTGTTTTTGTTTGGTTCTGGCTTTGTTTGTTTGTTTAGACGAGAGGAAAGAAAAATAATCTCAACTTTAGAAAACTTTTTCCGGTCATGGTTATAAACTCTGGTTTTGCCTCACTAAGTCCAGGCTGGATCGATAAAAGGTAGCTAGAAATTGAGATTTATTGGCCTCTAAATGAAAAGATTCATTTGATAGAAGAGGTTAACTCTGAGTTCCTTCGCTGTGGCTGGGTTCGGCAAATGCTTCAGTGGCGTGAGCATTGAGGCAGCTCAGAGAAGCTTTCAAGGGACACAAGGCAGAGACACACAAGCACATTCATACTCCAACCAAATGGATCTCGCCTTTGTCATCTCCACTGTCACTGTGAACCTCCAGATTCTCTCCAGGTAGCTAGGATCATCACCGCCCCACCACTTTGTATCTTTTGCTTTTCCTAGAAATTATTGAAAGAAAGAAGGGAGGCGGGGAAAGTAGAAAAGGAGAGGGGAAAAAAACGAACTAATTCAGAGAAACCAGAATATGTTTGTAAATAATGCGCAAGGAGAAGAAAGATAGGATGGTGGAAGGGGTTCCAGGATAAAAACAGGCAAATTGGTTAGTAACCATGAAATGATTTTCAGGAAATGGGGCTGATGTGGGAGGGGGAGAGAGAGAGGGAGGAAAGGAGAGAGAGAGAGAGAGAGAGAGAGAGAGAGAGAGAGAGAGAGAGAGAGAATATGAATATGAATCTATCAGTAATACTAAGCTTAGAGAAAACAGCAAACAGCAGCCTGAATCCGAGCAGACTATGGAGATGCTAATGAGAGGAAATTAACCTTCGGGTTGGGTCCCTGACATGGGCCCTCCACTGAATGTCTGACCCAGGGGCTGCCAGCAGCTTCTCTCTGCACCAGGGAAATGAGATAATCACTCTGAAACCCACCAGCCTTGGTACAAACTCGCTCTGGGCTACTAATATGGACAGTAGAGAGCAACTCGCAGCTCCTTGCAAAGGAAAGGAAAACAAATACATGGCTACCAGTTCTGCAGTCCGGAGCTGAGAGCAAACCTGGCTAGGTTCTAGCTCAGAGCGTTGCCAGGATGGAAGGGTGTGCAAAGCCAAGGAAATGAGAAATCACATCACCCTTTTTGCTTTACTCTACCACCAAAGAGTCCAGAGAACTGGGCCTCAGGAAGGACATGTAAGGGAGAAGGGGATTTTATGTCTAGGAGCATTGCCACTGGGCCAGAGAATTGCTGCCTAGCCAGAAGGAATGTAATGGGTCCGGGCTGTGTTGGTAAAAAGAGGCCGTGAAGAAAAGGGGCACAGAAACAAACTGAAATTCTTAAAGTGCTTTCCTGTTTTGCGAGCGTACACACACACACACACACACACACACACACACACACACACACACACGGAGAGGGGGTTATTAGACAAATAAGCCAGCAACTAAACACATTTCTACTTCTGTAATAGTCTAAAGGGGGTTGGAATCCTGGGCCTCTGACCCCCTTTATTACCCCCGCTCATTCTCTCCTTTCCTCCCTCCCTCCACTTCTCCCTCCCCTTCTCTCTGCAGCGTCACCACAGCCCAGAAGTTCCTGATGGAGAAGAGGTGGCTGGCTAAGGCAGGGACGACTCCTTATTGGAGGCAAAGAGGTCGTGTTTCCAAGTAGAGACATCAGCAAACCGCAATCTTAGTGACAATGACAGCGCAAAATTATGTTTAATGTTGGAAGGGGGAAAGGGGAAATATAAAATTAGCACAGAGAAAATGTTTCCCAGACCTTCCAGCAATTAGGGCAGAAGCTTTGCCTGGTCAGAGTAGTGGGGAGTCTACTGGAGGGGAGAGCTGTGGCCTGCCAGGCTAGCCCCTAGGTCTAAGCTAAGGCCCCACCTACCATGGAGTCTTGACTCCCTGGGAAGAAAAAGACCACTTCTGAAGGCTATTAGGGACCCTCCACTCTGCCTTTACTTGGTTCTGAACCTTTCTGGAGAGGAAGGGATGTTCTAGACATCCCATCCTGGAAGAGGTGACATTTCAGCCACTGGCTGGATTGTCCTGAAGCCAAGGGGCTTTTTAATTAGTGGTGAGGCTTGTGAAGGGGGCAGTGCTTTTCAAGCCTCGGGGAGCAATAGGGAGAAGATGCTGAGCGCTGAGCGGAAGGGAAATATCATATATATATATATATATATATATATATATATATATATTCACAATATATATGTATATATATTCACACACAGAGAATCCTTCTTTTCAGAATTTGCTATCTGCCCAACTCTGCAGCCTTCTAGGGGTCGTGGAGACACCATAACCTCCCCTCTTTGTCCTCTCGGCTAGATAGGCATACCTCAAGGGCAAAGAACTGCCCCAGGGACAGCCAGGGCAATGGAATGGGTGGCACTTGGACAGAAACAACAGTTTCTGCTCAGCGTAGGTGATTACCCAGGAACTGCTTTCATAAGAGAGAGGAGAGGAAGAGGAAGAGCTAATAAAGAGACCCTCCCTTTGCAATGGTTGTAAAGAATAAATTTTGTCTTTGTCAGGAAGCCAGTGTCCTATGGTAGATATTAAACAGTTTCCCTCCTTGGTGTCAGGCTGGGGGGGGGGGAGAAAGTAATAAATGAAAAATTCATTTGCAAATGATACACATTAACAAGTAAATTTATTAAGAGAAACCTAAAACAGGCAGGTAAAAACAGGAGACAAGATCCTGCTGTGGAGACAGACTGGGGTGGGGGTGGGTCTGAGTACTGCAGAATTCCGAGGAAAATCTGGGGGACAGAGCAATTGTCGTTCTTTATGCAGCATGAGCTAGCCCGTCTTCCTATTATAAAGGAGGGGAGCAGCTAGCCCGGGAGGTGGTAGTTTTATATTTGTATTTTAGCAACAAGTATCAAAAGATCTAAACTAATTGATTGCCGAGTTCCTTGGCCCTCCTCCAAACAGCAATATAGATTTAATTGTATGTTGCTTAAAACTCCATTTCTGGAACAGTGTGAAACATGTAATAAAAGCCACAAGCCGTATCGAAGATTCTCCCCCCCCCAACACACACACACAAAAGCATAAATACTCAGCTGACACTTCAAAAAAAAAATCTTAGCTAAACCTCCTAATGGGTTAAAAAAAAAAAGGAGGGGGCATCTGAAAGGGGTAACTACATAATAAAATTTAAACTGCTAATCCATTTTAACTCATTCAAAATAACCTGCGGTTGTGGGTGGCGTTTTATTCCAGAGGGGTCATGGTGAGAAGACCCCACACCACACACCTGACTTGTTCAGATGCATTCCGTCTAAACCGCATTCCACTTAAAGAATGAAGTTCTGCCTTTTCGACCAGGACAGGCACAAATCTGAAAGTTGCATCCTAACTACCGGGCCAGGAGTTCTCGGCCAAGAGCCACCGAAGCCACTGAGCCGCCCTTGCTCTCCTCCAGCCTCAGCCAGGCTCCGAGCAGCGACTGGTTTGCAGACGCGGCAGGGAGCTCCTAAATCGTGCACGGAGCGGCGACGTCCTTCTTCTGCCCCTCCCGGGCAGCCCCTGTCCTCCCCCATTGTCCTCTGTTATCGGTGACCCAGAGTGGCCGTTTCAGTCTAAAGTCGGCCCAGGTGCCCCCTCGGGCAGCTGCATCGTGAAGAAGGGAAGAGTCCCAGCGCCACGCCTGCGTTTTGGTCCAGGATCAAGCGCTGCAGCCAAGTTCCTGGCCGCCATCAAGCAGGAGGTTCCGCGCGTCGCGGCCGTGCCCTGTCGCGGCCACGAGGACCGGCTGCAGGCGGAGAGCTGTAAAAATCCACGTGAACTGCCCCTCCTCCTGCCGCCCGCAGCGGCCCCTGACACTGCAGCATTGAAGCCGGTCCGGAGGTCCCCAAGGTCTCCGAGTGTGACAGTACTCAGCATAGCGGGTAGATGGCACAATTTTCTAACATTTAGAGAGAGGAACCCACGCTGGGAGCAATAAGTCCATTTAAAAGCCCTTTATTTAAGAGGAACAAAGATAACTGACAAGCGAAGTACAGAGACATCTCAATGAAATTTCCAAAGAAGAAAGAAATCAGAGGCCAAAGCAAATGCGAACTGCGCTGGATGGAACAGGCCAGCACTTTCCTCCGCCTCAGAAAAAAAGGAGAAAGGAAAAGACAAAAAAAAAAAAATGAGAGAGAGAGAGAGAGAGAGAAAGATGTGGTTGTCCAAGGGGCTGTGGGTGTTAAGGACCACAACCCAGACCTAATTCTGAAAATCCATGGTCCTGAGAAATTTAAAATGGCCAGATGAGCAAGACAGGGTCTGGTGGGATTGAAACAAGGTCAGTTTAGGGCAAGAGGGCTAGAAGTTTTGCCCAACTCATGAAGGCCGCCTCTGGTTGGTTTTGGTGGGATCAGGGTGTCCGAGGTGAGGTGAATGGGACCTGAAGATGAGACTCATCTCAGAAGTGTGGTTTTTCTAGAATGGTGCCCATAGTGTCCAACCAGGATCCCAGGCCTGTAAAATCTGGTCAAAGCCAAGACATTTAAGCTCCAAAATCTGCAGACTCAGGAAAAACCAAGAAGGGTGCTCGGCACTTACTGGTGGCCTTAGGGCAAAGTCCAGACACTTCATCCTGCCTGCGGAATTTCTCCTCCCCACTTCCCACCTGCAGATCTGTAAGCCAGGTACCCTACTCTCCAAGAGAGAAAGATCAAAGGTCTTTGACAGAGGAAGGAGGTGAGAGACACCAGGAGATGGATGAGACCCCCCCTCTGGTCCTCCCAGTTGGGAGTTAGCCCCGACGACCCGACCTGCCTGCCTAGCTTGTGAAGGGGCACAGCAGCTAATGCCCGCAGGGGGTCAAATGATTGTATTTGGGTGGGTGCTCGCCGACAGATTTGCTGAGTAAACCTCCCTTGCTGTGCTGAAGGCGAATCCCCGTTGATAAATCCATCATTACCGTTTGGATTCAGGGAGGCAGCCGCGCCACTAAATTCATCTTACATTTGTAGCGCTTTAATAGACATTTATTAAATGCTTTTAGAGAGAGGCATGGGGCGCCTGATTACATCCTAGTTATAGACAGAACATAAAGACCCACGTTAACACCCATTTGCAGGAAGGAAGGAAGAGGTGGGGAGGGTTGGTAAGGCAGAGGGATGAAGCGTGGAGAGATGGGGAGGGCGGGGGCCATCGAGTCTGGGGTTATTAACAAGGCTTGCCTGCCGAGACAAGGCACAAGGAGAGAGCCACGGGAAGTCTCAGGCTGTGGAGGGAAGCTTCCTCTCCTCTAGCAGCTCCGGGTTTCCCTTCCCTTGTCCCCATCAGTTTCAGCATGGGGGTCTCCTATTTCCTCTGTCAGAGCATAAGGGATGCCTGCGATATCTCTGCGCCTCTCTTCACTTTATTTCAGGCCTCTCCAGCTAATCTAGAAAGAAATAGAAGGGGTATTCTGAACTTCAGAGTCCTAGGAACCCCTTTAGGGCATCTACTGCCTCACACTAAACCTTCAGCAATATAAGCAGATGTTTCTGCCGCCTAGCAGGGTAGCCCCACTGGCTTAGAGGACTCTTTGGCCTGGCAAGTTGTACAACAGGATCTCTCCTCTGGCCAGCACCAGAAAGGACTCCGATGCCCACTTTTGAGCACTGGACCATCTTTTAACTGGAAAGTTGTCCTGGGCTAGCTCTCTGACCTACACACACACACACACACACACACACACACACACACACACACACACACACACACACACACTTGAGAGTTGAGCCTGAAGGGGTGACTAGGCCATTAAAGGGCCTCACGCTACCCTGAGAGCTCCAAAGGCCTCGCCCTAATGGCTCAGTGCCTCTACTTGGACATCCTTGTGATGGCTCTCAGCTTGTCCTTACTCCTTGGGGACACAGCCGCCGACCCCATCCCGGAGAGCAGCGCACCGATCTCTTGGCCCTCCCCGGCTCCTGGTAAGGAGCACTTCCGCTATCTCAAAGTTGCCATAAGAAAATAAATACAAGTGACATTGTACTGGGCCAAAGCTCATTAGTTCGTTGTCCAGGCCTAATAAAGGAACAGAAGCGCAAATTATAGAGTTCAGCTTCAACACACGCTCTGTCACCCGAGATCAACGTACCGCGAGCCTGATCCCAATTGCTCCGAACTTGCTGTACAGTTCGCCCCCTCCCACCCCCTCCTCACGAGCAGGAGGTTGGGTGGAAAAATATAGTTCCAAAGGGAGTAATGATCAAGCTTTTCCTCTCGGAAGCCTGCGCCACCTCATTTCCCATCAGTAATCCCAATAAAATTAACGTCGTGGCTGCAATTGAAAAGAGGAGAACCCGCGACACTCCTGAAATAACACATTCTTCCTAGCAAAAGGTAAAAAGCAAAACGGCCCTTTGTTCGGCTAATTAACGAAGGCCCAACTCCGAAAGCACATGTGTTTGCCTAACTAATCACAAGCATGTTTCTTTCAAGGAATGTCATTTTCAGGAGCTACTGGGGTGGGGGCTGGAGAGAGGGACACCTCCCCCATAAGTCCTTTTCTTTTTCTTTTCTTTTCTTTTCTTTTCTTTCTTTCTTTTTCTTTTTTTTTTCTTTTCCTTGGGGGTCTCTCACTCTGGCCTGATCCAAGCAGCCCATCTTTCACACCTTTCTTCTCTTTTGCCCAACCCCAGAGGCCCAGTAGTAAAGGACCTCCGGCTACCCCAAAGCCAGACCAGCAAGTCACCAGGCGAGGGGGAAAAAAAGTTTTAATGACACAGATGCCATATTAAATGAGGCAGTTTTACAATTTACGTTGAATAGGACGCTAACTTATTACAAGTGTGTTATCAGAAGGACGATAAGATTTATAACTCGGAGAGTCAGCTTTGCGCCTTAATGACAATGGATGCAGGGGAGGAAATCTGTTCTGGATTAGAGGAGCTAGGAGTTCCTTCCCGGGTTTTCAAGTCTTTACGGATGCATCCAAGACGACCCAGACCCATACCAGCCTGGCCCTTTGTGTCTCCAGAAGGGAAGATTCTACCTTTCCTCTTTCACCAGGAAACTGGCTATGCTTGTGGCCTTAGCCCCTCGCTCAGTTTTTTTTTTTTAACCCGAAGCGTGAAAGAGAAAACAAGAGAGAAAGGAGACTGAAGGGGTTGTGGGGATGAGAGTAGGGTGGCATACAGTCCTGAGCCCTCTCCTTCCCAGCAGGCGAACTCTTCCCCACTTTCTACACCATACAAAAGATAGCTTTCCCCTAAACCAATACAGTCAACAAACTTTAAAAAACCGGGGTCCTATTACAAACCAACGCCCAGCACTAACTACTTTAAAATTACTGCATAATTAGATTTAGTTGAATTTCACCATTAATTAGGCAGCCACACTGCAGGGAGCCTTTGAAATCTGAGAAAATGGGAAAAATCATCTGAAGCACGTTTTTGAAACCCCAACTTCAATAAATTTTGACGGGACCTGGAATTCAGAAGACCTCCCTTTCCCTCCCAGGTGGTTGATAGGGTTCCCCAGGCCCAGGCTAGGTTTGGAACTGGACCGAGAAGACAACTTCCACCATCGAACCAGAGCGGATGGGTCCCAACTTAGGGTCTCTGAAGAGGACTGCAAAGACTTGCTGGGAGGCCCGTCTGTCCCTTTGCCTGCTCTTAAAACCTACTAGAGGAAGACATTCTTCCTCTAAAAATGAGTGTCAGCCAGTGGTGCAGTCCACGAGGGTTCTCACGTAACTGGGCCTTGCGACCACCCTCCTGGATGCGGCCCTAGGCCCTTCTAGGTTCTACTCCCTAGTTAAATCTCTGTCCGAAAAGCTACCTTTCCCTGAACTTTGATGAGCAAGTAGCAAGTTGTACCATGCAGACAGGGTTCGCAGCTCCCCCCCCCCCCCCCGCCCCAGCAGGTCCCAGGCCCGCTGCAAGCCCAGAGCAGGCTTCGCTTTAATGAGCGCGGGGAACTGACCTAGGTCTGTAAATACTGGCTTCTCCCCCTCCCCCTATACCATTCAAACACTTAAGATCGTTTGTGGATACCAATTTTTATTCTTCTCGTTTGGTTCTGGGAGGAGAGGGGGACATGAAATCAACTCTCCTGAATATATGAGGGGGTTCCAAAAACAGAGGTTAGGTTTCTGGGTTACCAACATCTTTCCTACAAACGGTATTTGCTTTAATTACAGAATAATCGAGGACTGCTTTCACTTGCCAGCCAGAGTTTAAAAGAGGGATTTCTGCCTGTAGACCGAATGGCCCTTAGTCCTCCCCACAACACACATCCCTTTTTTCTTCCTTCTTTTTGGTAACCAATGTGTTTTCTATTACCCGGCCGTGCGGTGCCTGGCAGCCGGAGCTCGCGGTGCAATGGGAGACGCCATGTTGGCTCAGCTCATAGGACCAAGTCAAAAGCGAGCTTGCAGGCAGAGTTTTCACACGCTCGAGCTCCCCCTGACCGTCCCCCGCCCCCGCCCCCGCCCCCCGCCCGTCGCCTCTCGGTGCACGTCCCGGGAGAGCAGCTGGGCGATCTCGGCACCCCGGACTTTCCCGGGCTCCGGCCGAACACTGCGGCACTGGCGGTGGGGGCGGGGGGCGGGGGGCCAAGCACTTTCCCGGAGCCGCTGCCAACTCCGACCCGGTCCCAGGCGCCTGCCGACGCTACCACCAGGCCGTCGCCAGGGACCCAGCCCCGGACGCCGCCCGCTAACTTTGAGCCCCAGGCCCTGGTCCCCGCCACCAACACCCCCACCCCCCTCCCCACCCGTCCGGGCCAAGCTCTACGTGAAAGGCCGAGGCTGGGCGACCGCGAGCCGAGCAAACTGGCTAGAACCAACCCCGCCCCCCCCTTCCCCCGAAGCTCAATCTTCTCCCAGGTTTGTTTGAAAGTGGCAAGAAGGAGCGCTCGCCCCTCTCTCTCTCCTCGGACCATTGTTGCATTTCGCCTCTAACTGGGTTCTCTCACACCACCGAGCGCCAGAAGGAGGGGGAGTGGGGTTGGGAAAAGAAATAAAGCGAGCTCAGATCAGATGGAGGAGGGAAAAAAAAAAAAAACAGCAAGGAAAAAGAGACACTTAAAGGGAAAGAGTCGCCATGTTTAGCAGCCTTTTTTTTTTTGCCTTTTTTTTTTTTTTAAAGATCTCGTCAATTTCACACAGAACGCACTCGCTGGGTCCCAGCCCTCGTCTTTTGTCTAATTCAGTCGCAGCAAAGATCTTTTGTTCTAACTCAGCGTGAAAAGAAAAACTTTCTTTAAATGCAATAAACTTAAACCGAACTCAAGACTCTAAACAGATCCTCCCCCAGCCACTCTAAAACGTATACAAGGGGTTTTGTTTTAACCCGCTGAAATTTTCTGAGTCCTGTTTTTCCTGCCTCGAAGACCCCCAAGCTCATCGCTGAAAGTTAGAGAGAGCAAGAGAGAGATTTTTTTTAACGCCTAGAACACATACTTAAAGCATAATAAAACAGGGACTGTCTTTTGCTTTGAAAATCATAAATTATAATTTAATGCCAATAATAATTTACAACAAATGGCTGTTTACAATAAACTAACACAAAACAAACAAGGAAAAGGGCCTATGTTTTACTTAGTAGAGAAAACTTCACACACTCAACATGGATAGCACTTGCAAGGGGAGGGGGATAAACCACCAACAAAACCTCCATCTAAAGGTCAGATGCTGTGCTGTAAAACATACTTCATATTTATAGATATGTACAGAGAGAAGAAGGTGAGGGTCAGAGGGAGAGCCCTGCCTAAATGAGGCAGAGTTTTCAGGTCTGTGTGTATGAACCAGAACTGAGCATCAAAGTTTAATGCACTTTGCAAAATGATCCCTTTCCTTCCACCTCTTTCATCAGCCCCCTCCCTCATTTTCAGATTAAACCACAACATGGTAAAAGCATTGTCAGGGAGGGGAGCTCGGAAAGTCTAAATAAGAACAAATTGTAGGCTCCCAGCACTGAGTTTTTCCAAACCAGGAAAGAAGAATAAGGGACTGAAACAAATTGTAGACTTTCCAGATCACTCAGCACACCCTGTAAAGTTTTTTTTATAGTCTCTCTCTCTCTCTCTCTCTCTCTCTCTCTCTCTCTCTCTCTCTCTCCTTTAAAAATTGGCTTCCAAGAATGAAGGATCCCAAGAGCAATGCAGACTGTACTTATACAATCTGAAATGTCCAAATGTCCATGGGTTTTTATGTACAGAACTCCAATGGAAAAGCTTCCCTTGACCTGTGGTCAAGCTCTCAGAGACTGAAGAGGGAGGGGGAGGGGAAAGGCAGGCCAACTGCAAGTTATCATATATACATAAAAAACAGACCCTTCATCGCTAGCAGCTACATCACTGTATTCAAAATCCTCTCAACAGCCACACTAGATGAGAACCACAGAATTTTTTTTTTTTTTTAGAAAAATCACACTTACTTAAGGAAAAACTCATGGAGAACAACTGCCCTCTATTTACAGTGCTGTGATTAGCTTGCTTGAACAATCCTCTGCATAACTGTCAGAAATGTACAAAAGAGCATTTTTTTCTGATCATAAAATAGATACTGATCTCAAGATTTCTAATACTTTTCACAATACCCTTTCCTAAGCAGGCACTTATGTGTGACAAATATAAGGGCCTCTTTTTTTTTTTCCTGGAAAATCCATTTTTAATTAAAAGGAGGATTAGGTGAATGGGGGTGGCTTACTATATCAGTGTGGCACTTCCTAAAACCATAGATAAACCATTAACTTCGGCTCCCCCCACACACACCCAAATTAAACAGGCAAATACACTAGTCTACCTTTGAACAAACTGATTGAGGGGAGTAAACAAATGGGGCCCCGCTGGCTCAGCGAGGACTCACAGGGGCTCAACTCGATGGAAAGACAGTGAGTGGGGACAGCCAAGCAGGTTTCAGATATCAAATAATATTTTAATTTCTGAATACTTTCAATTTTCCTTGGAATATAACACACAAAGACTCGACCAAACAGTTCAGTTATTATAACTTTTACAGTATACAGAAATGTTGCACTTAAAAAAAAACCTTCAGTTTTTTAAAAACACAAACTGTAAACTCTAAGATACTGAATCAATCACGTTACCTATAAGTGCCAACAGTGTTATTTTGTCATGCTGATTTCAATGGTATTTTTTAAAAAGGGGAAATATCAACAATTATAATACAAAGGGCTTGCAAATATACAAACAGATATAGGATTCATAACAATTCAAGAACTAAGGGGGGGGGGACCCAATTCAAATTACAAAAGTTCACTTTTTATTCAAAACCTCAGGTTGTGTCTTGGACACATTCCTTGGCTGCCAATAAATTCCACAGTTCCTTCTCTTTCTTAAAATATTTTTAAAAAGCTAGGTTTGTCTTGGTATGGGGAGGGGTAGGGGAAGCTGTGTTGCATGTGATCCTCCAGCTTGCTGATTAGAGTGCTCAACTTCACCTAAAAAAATTTGGCCACCACTTGTAAGTGCATTTCCATCATCTCTGAGTTGCCTTTTAAAGTTTTATGTCTTCCTATGATATTTTCATGGACTCAGTTTTAATTCTTGCAGAACATATATTTTAATGATACACAGTTTTTTAAGAAGCCAAGATTATATCAAAACTTATTATAGAACCACAGAAAAACTGGTTTGGAACCAGAAAAGTACAAAAAAAAAAAAACCAGCTAGAGGTACACAGACACAGGACAATTAATAATTTGGAAAAAAAAAAAAGACTTACTTTGTCCATTCTGCTAATTTTCTCCCAATCGCCTTAAATGCACTTTTAGCAATATTTTTCAAAAATTTACCAAAAAGAAAAAAGACTAATTTCCTTTTTATACAAAAATGATAAGTAGCAAGTTGTTCTGCCCAACACAGGAGTTTTCTTTTTTAATGCATTCTGTAAAAGTTCGTTTGACAGTCTCTCTCTCTCTGAAATTCACAGTCCATTAAATTCTTCCCCTCTTCTTTTAGCAAACTTGTAACATCCTTTCTTAACAGAAGGAAATTAAGCAAACAAAACCAGTCTTTTGCCTTTTCTTTCTCTCCTTCACTCCCCCTTCTTATTTTGATTTATTTATTTATTGAATTGCCATATACGGCCAGTTAAAACTGCTGCCGGACAGTAACATATCCCGGATGAGGGTTTCGATGGGGGTTTTACCTACCAAACGGACGAAAAACAATTGCTCTATGACTGAGGAGGAGACCGTGCGGAGGGAAGGGAGGCGAAGCAAAAGCTTTCCGAACCGCGTTGGCTGGTTGGGGTACTGGCTCCTGACGTACTCTTCCAAAGCACACTGGGACTTTTCCTGCAGGCTTTCCACATGGGCTACATCAGACAGACCACAGGCATCTGGAAGAAAGTTAAAAAAAAAAAAAGTGGGGAAAGAGGAAGAGAGAGAATCCATCAGATTAAGAGGCCTGAAATGGGTCACCTGAGGTGCGCACACAGTGCTCTGTCGAAGTGCCCCATCCAGACTTGGAGCAAATGCCTAGACACTGAAAACTTCAAGGGGGAGAAAGAGGTGACAAAGCTTGAGATGGTCCTGGAGTGTTTACTTTAAAATAAAACACGCTTGGGTGCTACAGGCTTTCATTGCCCCAGTCCTCAGGCTGGGTCACTGGGAGGTCCAAGAAAAAGTACATTGGTGTATCTGGCCCTATTTAGTACACAGAACAGACAGACAAAACCAGTATCACCAATGCTTCTTCCCCCATCCTCTGAATTTGGCTTATTATATAGTGTGTATAGGGAGGAGGGGTGACAACCTGGCCCAGCTTGCAGTAATGGCGTCCAAGACCCAGCCTCAGATTCTCCCCAAAGAGAGGGACTCATTTTTCTCCAGTCTTTGAAACTGATTTAAGTGGCCCTTTAAAACTGATCTTGTCAGTTTAGCCTATTGAAGGGCAGCCATGCAAACTGTGATCTCTCTGTTCATTTGAGCTGTTTCTTTCCCCTCCTTTTCTTCTCTCTCCCTTTTCTCCCACCCCCCTTTATTTATTTTTTTTAAAGCCCAGGTCTCTCCAAGAAAGCATCCCCCCTCCCTGTTATCTTCAGGAAAACACTTTTCTTTTTTCTGATACGTGAAAATTACAATAGGTGCCTTTGAAATGAGAGGCTTCTTGGTGGAGGCGGTTCAGGTTGTGACCTGACCTTCCAGGGCTCCCCAGACAAGACTGGGGTTAACACATGCATATTGTGAATCATTAAAGCAGTTTTCACCACCACCTCCACTCCTACCACCAGAACACACATGCACCCTCCTCCGCTCTGCCCAGGACTCCATGTGTCTACAGATGCCTAGGTGTCTGTGGTCAGGAATGAAGAGATCTGTTTGTCTAGGACTTCTTCCCTCCTCACTGGTACTGTGTGTCTCCCTCTGCATCAGATAACAGGAACCTTTATCTCTTTGTGAGGCCATCTGCATTCTCCATACAGGCCTCCACATCTTCAAACAGTTATAAATTAAACTGTTTCGACAGTACCAGGCATTTCTTTCCTTGAAAGATCAGGGGGTAAAGGCAAAGAACCAACAATGGCACCAAGAAATTAACAGCCACCTCCACCATCTGAGGTTAGGAGAGGGGGGGTGAGGGCAGCTATGGGGTAGGTCTAGTGTGTGCCAGGCAAGCACTCTAGACATGAGAAGCCCATGAGGAGAAGAAACCCTCTCTATACAGCTCTGGCGTGGCCAGAGTGCTGCCCTCTGATTGATTATCTAAGACTTTGGAAGGTAGGGTTTAGGGTGACTGGGATGGTGTTCTATGTGAAAAACAGTAACTCATCCAAGAGAGCCCAATGAGAAGGAGCCTGCAGTAGGCTCAGCTAATGATCTGGTCCCCAGATTTCTTTGGACAACAAAGAAGAAATTGTAGTCCTTTCATCTGTCTGTCCTCTAAACTTACACATCTCTCCTAGCTTTCTCACTTAAAGATCTGGAGTGGGCAACTAGGTTCCAGGCCCCTGCCAATGTCCAAACGTTTGTTATTCTTAGTCAGGAACCCCCAGTCCCTTCTCAGCCATGACAAAGGAATCAGCTGACAACTTAGTGCAAGAATGTGAAGGGTGGGGGTGATTTCCACCCACCTGGGCTATGGCTGAACTGAGCCTGGAGGCAGCCAAAAGGCTCAGGTGTGGCCCGAAATGGAAAGCCAGACACTTTCAAAAATCATTTGGCCTCAAGAGTTAATGAATATCAGATCTATTACTCACACAGGTTAAACTACATGCAAACTAATTAGATTTCCTAATGCAGTCAATGACGGTTTTATATCTCCAGCAACATTCATATCCAGCCCAAGTTGGCACACACTGTGGCTTGCTTGAAAATTGCCTTAAGTGTTTGCCTGAACAGGGGAAGCCAGAGGCCAGTCTTCAGCCCCCTGCAGACATTCTTGGAATTATGGTAGTCCTTCCACCCCTCCTGCCCTTTCTGACAGCACACCCCTTCTCCTGGCAGTCTGCATTATTTTAATGAGAAGGCGATTTCGAAAACTGCTGCTCTCAGGTTAGGGATGCCTGGAGCCCCAACTCCTACTGAGTTCACAAGCAAACCTTCCCCCTGCAGGGACAAACTTTCTCCCACAGAGATGATGCCAGGGCTGCAATGTGCCCAGGGGGCATCTCCTTGAGGTCTCCGACAGGGTGCCAAAAAATAAAAAAAGAAGAAGAAGCAGCTGGAGCTTGAGATTCCCTGGGGGCCAACTAGGCCCAGAGGGCCTGGGCTTAGGGAGGAAGCCTACCAGGTTGGGTACTGAAAGAGAGGAAGGGGCCTAATGTCCCTCTGGGAGTCAGTATGTGGAGCATCCTTCTGCACACCAGGACCAGCCAGCAGTTATGATAAGTTCCCACTTCAACATACACTCTGCAGTTTGACCTTTTAAAGGGGAAATAGGGCTGGCCACTTTTCCAGGCCCTAACTCTGTCCTGGTAGTTCTTGGGTCCCTGGGAACAAGTCTCTATCCTACCTGAGGTGAAGAGGACTATGGCCTTGAGGCAGCTGTACTCGGCTGAATCGACGTGCAGTGCCTTGAGCTTCTCCACTTGCTCTTGGAAGATCCGTATGTGGTCCATAAAGGCGACCACCCGGTCGGCCGACATGGGCGAAGCGTGCAGGCCAGCAGCGGCAAGGAGCGGGGCGACATGGAGGGGCATGGAGCACTGCGCCGCATTCAACACGAACAGCTCGCTCCAGGTGAGGCGAAGAAGGGCCACCTGGTCCGTGATCTGCAGGTCAGGGAAGAAGGGGATGTTCCGGGCCCACTCAACGGCGCTGAAGAGCATCCGCGCGGCCAGTTCGCAAATGTTCTCGATGCCCATGATGTTGTTAGGCTGCATGCACTGGCTGCCGAAGCGAGACGTGGGGTAGGGTTCCGCGCGCAGCAGCAGGGAAATATATCCGGACAGGTACGAGTGGCAGTTGAGGGGGTCCCCGTTGGTCAGCGCGAACTGCCCGTGGGTAGGCTGGGTGGGCGGCATCCTGCCCCTCTGTACAGCTGCAGGGAGGAAAGAGGACACTTCACAGTTAATGATCAGCCTTGGTCTGGCATCTTTCTACAAGACCCCAACCGGTCCCAGGCCTTAGAACAGCGCCAAGAACCAGGCAGGCCTGCTACAGCCGGGCGTCCGGCAACCACTCCTCACAAATCACCTCCCAGGCCGGCTCTGACCGCCAGAGCTCAACACTTGCCTGAGAGGCCCTTCTGGGGCTGGTCTGCCGAGGACCCAGAATTGGTCACTTTGCCTGGGGGTCCCCGAAGCGGGATGTAGCATTCTGGGGGCACCTTTCTTTCTTCTTCCCCCTGTTTTTCAGCTAAACAGCTGATATTTCTTATTGATTGGAGAAGGAACGGGAGCGGAGCGTAGGGGGAGGGCGAGACGCTTTTTGTACAAGACATTAAGGTTTACCCCAGATGGCCAGTGGCCAACCCCCGAACGACTGTCCCCAAACCATGTAACCTCCACTCCAGTACAGGAGGAAAACCCCGGCGAGAGACAGAGTCTAAGTCCCGCGTCTTTGCCTGATCAGTGAGCTCGGAGGAGGGGAGACGAGGGAGAAGAGGGCGGAGAGAGAAAGAGAGGCCGGCAGAGACGAGAGGAAGCCGGAGAGAGGCAGGGAGCCGGCGGCGGGCGCTGGCGGAGCCCGGGCAAGGCCCGTGACGGCCCGGGAAAGCCAGAGAGGCTGAGGCTCCTGCTGTTATCTGACTCTGAACCGAGTGAGTCGCTCTCGCAGAAACACAAAGAAACCCCGGCTTTGGCTCGCCCCAACCCGGAGCCCGCGCCCCGCGCGGAGCGCGCCATTGGTAGAGCACTGTTCCCGGCTCTGGGCGAATTTTATGTCACAAAGACCCAGCTGGTGCAGAGCGAAAGCAGCGGCCCAAGGTCCCTTGTCCACACTTTCCTACTCTCTACAGTGCTCTCTCTTCGTTTCAAAAGTGAAAGGAAAAAAAAAGAAAAGCAAGAGGTATTTTTTTTAAAGCAGAATGTTAATCCATAGAAGGGTCACATGAGTGCTGCCCAGGAGGCAGCGTTAATACGGCGAAGTGCATAAAATTGCCATTTGTAATTTGAACCTTCTGTACAAAAGTACAATCTCAGGTTGGTTTTTTTTTTTTTTGAGAAGGTGGGGGTTGGGGAGAGGGGTAAGGAGGAGGGACATATGTTGAACATGCAGGAAAAGCAAGGAAAGAGAGAGAGAGAGAGAGAGAGAGAGAGAGAGAGAGAGAGAGAGAGGACTTTAAAACAACAACAAACAACAATCCATCCCTTGCAGAAAGGTGAACTCAATGAACTCTCAATCAATGCACAGGAAAGGAAATGCAGCCTGAAGAGAGAGTGGAGAAGGAAAGTCTGCTAAAGCGAGCGGACTGAAGGATGGGGGCTGGGGGTGGTCAGGGTTGCAGTGCAGACCCTGCTCCTAGTACCAAATCCCCTCTGGCTGCAACACGGAGGGCTTGGGGCTTCTGTGTCCTTACCCAGAGCAGGCTAGCCAAACGCACCCAGGGCCCCGGGACCGCGGGCGAAGGGGGGAGAAATGAGAGGCCGATACCTTCCCGTCTCATGCCCACTTTGAGGCACTTTTTGAGGCGGCAGTACTGGCACTGGTTGCGGTGGTGCTGGTCGATGGGACAGTTCCGGTTGGCGCGGCACGTGTAGCTCAGGTTCCTCCGCACGCTGCGCTTGAAGAAGCTCTTGCAGCCCTCGCACGTGAACTGGCCGTAGTGCTTGCCGCTCGACTTGTCCCCGCACACCACACACTCGATGTGCTGCTGCTGCTGCTGCTTGTCGCTGCCGGGGCCGCCAGGGCCGCCCTGGCCGCCAGCCGCTGTCTGGGCCGGCGTGCTGGCCGGGCCCCCTTGGCCCGGCGTCTGTGGCGTGTGCGGGGCGCCAGGCGGCGGGCCCGGCACGGGCGGCGCCTGCGAGGCCTGGCTGCCCTGAGAGCCGGGCACCTCGTCCTGGGGGTCGCGCCACGTGCTGACTACCATTGCCATATCTATGGGGGCCGCGTCCGGACTTCTGCTCCCCTGGCTGCGGGCGGCGGCGGGGTGGCGGCGGCTCCCGGGTCTCGGGCTCCTGCGCGCCGCCTTTTGTGTGTGCGAGGGTGCGAGAGGGCGCGGGAGGGCGCCCCGGGTGGCTCAGGGCTAGTTGATTGAGGTTGGTTAGTTTTTCCTTTTTTGTTTTTGCTTTTGCAAAGTTTTGTCGATTGCTTGTCTGGCCCGGTGTGTTTGTTTTGTTTGTCTCCCTCGGCTCAGCTTTGTTGGTTTCGGGGGGCTTTCCGTCAAGAGGGGAGGGCAAGAGGACAGGGGAGAGCGAGTGGGAGCAGAACGTGGAGAGAGGGAGGGGAGGGAGAGCTGCAAGTCGATTGTCTGGCTTCAAGACAGAAGTAGGAGGCCAAAAAAAAAAAAAAATCTCTCCAAAGATCTCGCTCGCTCTCACTCTCCCTCCCTCTCTCCCTCTCTCGTTCACTCTCTCGCTCTCAGATCTAGTGTGCAGCGGAGGAGTTGGAGGAGGAGGAAGAGGAGGAGGAGGAAGAGGAGAAGGAGAGGCGACTGTCCGGGGGCCAAGTCCAGGGCAGCCCACAGTCAGCCATTCAGGAAAGCCATCGAAATCAGGAGGACTGGGAGAGCGGAGGCGCCGGGCGCGGGCGCGCCCTGGGGGCCAGGCAGGCCGGGGCGGAGACCGGCGGCCCGCGAAGTGGCCGGAGCTCTGCCCGGGTCCGGGGGAATCAGCATGAAAGTGGTCCGCGTCCGGCGCTGCGCGGCGTCGTCCTGGCGCTGGGCCGCCGCCGCCTCCTGCCCCGGGCGCCTGGCGCGCGCCGCGCTCGCTCCGGACGCCGCCGCTCTTGGAGGCCGCTCGCTGCTCCCCGTGGGCCGCCCGGGCCGCCGCCGCCGCCGCCGAAGCCTCCGGGTCGGGCCCGGAGCCGCCGCGTCTAGCGCCGCCGCCGCCGGTGGAGTCGCTGCTGCCGCTGCTGCCGCCGCCGGAGCTGCTGCTGCTGCTGCTGCTGCCGCCGCCGCCTCACACACATAGGGAAAGAGTCAACTCGCCGGCGGCGGGGGAGAGATGATAAGAGAGAAAGGAGGGCAGATCAGCACCTAGAAGCGCATCCTTCGTGCGCAGAGGGGGGAGAAACGGAGAGAAAGAATGAAAGAGGGAAGAGCTGCGCGGCACCCGGAGAAAGGAGGCAACTCCGGCAGAGGAGGAGGAGAAGAAAACACACACGCGCGCACGCACGCACACACCGCGGAGAGAAAAGAGCAGAATCAAAGTGATCAAATATGCTAAAAAGGGGGGCGCGGGAGGGAATGCGATTTATAGGCGCCGGGGCTGGCAGAAGTGGCTTCTCCGCGATCAGCTCACTGAGCTCTCTATATAGTGAACTTTGACACGACTGCTGCAACTTAGCGCACGTTACCATGGCGACGGCGCGCCTTATAAGGCAGCCGCCGGGGTTGGCCTGGCCCGGCGCGCGCGCGCCGCCCCCTCGCCGTCATTGGCCGGAGCGCGGCGGCCCCGCCATGGCGGCAGCGGGAGCAGCTCGGTCCTAGTGCGAGCGGCGTCGCCAGTGCCGCGCGGGGCGCGCGGGGACGGAGGGGGGCGGGGACGGGTGGCCGCGCCGCCCCAGCCACCGAGCGGGGGGATGGGCCCGGGCGGGCCCCGGAGCTCGGACCCCGCTCGCTCCGCACCCGGCACCCGAGGTTACCGCCCCGGCGGCTAAGCGAGCGCGCAGCGCACACACTACGCCTCTTAAAGGCTCCGCGAGAGGTTGAGGATGGAGCCGAAGACTTAGTCTCTCGCAACTTGGCTTTGCAACTAAATGCGCGGCTCGCTCTCCACCCGGGACTCCCGGCGCATTATGTAGAGCCCACGATACCAAAGACGGATAGCGCTTCCTTCTTCTTTGTAAAGGGGTACGCAACGGAGGTGGCAAGGTGCCGGGATCTGAGCTTGCTAAAGAAATATTTGGCTAGATCCGTGTGGTGGCAAATCCTTTGCTTAATGAGCTCTCATCACTTGCTCAGTTTAGGAGCTCTTTTTGGTTTGTTTGTTTCATGGGGGAAAGAAGCCGTTCAATATCTGTCTTTTTCTTTGGAGGCTTAATATTTTATAGATTTGTGGCCTGACATTTTAATTGCTCAAATGGAGCATCTCGGATGCTGAGAAGCACAAGTAGACTTCACCTCATTGTCATGACGCAATTAAAATAAATTCCCCTCAACTTTATCCTCTCTCATTGGTTTTAGCTAACTGGCCAGCCAGTGACCTGTCACACACCCGGTCATGAAAAGAGGGCAAAAGACCTTTCTGTCCGCTGATGGACAGGCGCAGGCAGCCGCTCAGCTTCGCCTGTGCACACCCTCCGTACACACATGTAAAAGCACATGTATCAGATGCACATTTGTCAATGTACACAGACAAAGACATCCAAGACGATGCTTCTAGGTCATAGAACAGTTGAATACGGACTTCACTGTTCAAATTCTCTTTAAACATCCATATAGTCATCAAAACACACCGAGAGAGTCTGTTCCCAGTTGGAAATATCACCAACAGAACTCACAAGAACCACACACAAACCATATTCTTCCTCCATAGAGTCACGGTAGGAAAAACCACCTCACAGCCTACCTCACCCTGCTCAGGATGCTCAAACCATTGATATCGCTGTGTCTTTGAAAGTGTGCCTGAGTTTTAGACATCAAATATATAGAACCACCCCCAGGACACATTACATTCCACTGACTACACTTGCTGTTTGATTAGGACCAGTTAGATGATTGTGAGGATTCCACATTTGTGTGAGAAATGTGTGTCTAATAGGGAGTCCCTTGCACCAAGCCAAAACTTAATCCATAAGTCAAAATGGTTTTTCAGCAATGAAATTATTTTCTCACAAAAGATGCTGAGCTACTGGGGGGAGAAAAAAGAGGACACCACAAAGAGTGAATTGAGAACTTCACAAGAGCATCCTTGACAGCATGAAAATTTGGCAATATAAAGTGACTTCAATAAAAATAAACCTGTCCAGTAATTGCCATGGATAGACTGCTCGTACGGGCGGTTTCTTTTACACGCACAGGCAGGGTGTGAGATGAGGAGCACACGAAGATGTGGGCAGACAGAAGCTGGCTTTTTCGGCAAGGAAAAAAAAATCCTATTTTTTAAAAAAGTCCTTCTTAGCCTTCTCTTTTTTTTTCTACTGAAATCACATATTGCACTTAAGTGGCAGGTGCTGTAATTATTTGAATGTTTTAAGAAATAACAAGCTATAGCAGGTACTAGACTATCATAAACCTGGTGTGTTAAATAAGGTGGCCACACAGTGAGGCCAGGCTGAGCGTTTCTGGCTGATTAGAGATACCACATAACTTTCTCCTACAGAGAACAAGAAAGAAAGAGGGAGAGTAAATCAGAGAAGTCTAGATTTTTTTCTTTTAATTTTTCTGATTTGGGGAATTATCTGATGCTAAAAAATATCAGATTATAGAGGCAAGCTCAGCATATAGTGAGCCTGAGGTTGACACAGGAAATCTAATAGGTATTCCCATCTCGACTTAATAGATGAACATAATTGATTAAAGAGAAATGTTAATCTTGCCTTGCCAGTGCAGCCATTTTCATGGCAAGATTACTTTTTGCACACACACGGAGGTGATTTTTGAGGAGGAGAAATTTCATACATGTATTTATATATGTGAATGTATATATATGTATATATATTGAAGGCTATAATTTCCTTAGGTAGAAAAATCAAAATTTTCCCTTTTACAGAACTGTAGCCAGCTAGACACACGGCCACACAGCTACCATCAAGTCAGGGGTGCTTCACTTTGTATTTTTGGGCTCATTTAGCTATAGAAATGCTATTTAGAAGGGGAAGAAAAAAATCACCATATGAATTGTAGTTAATTTAATGAGTGGACGAAGAGACAGGACAGCCATACTGAGGAATTTTAAAAAAAAAGCAAAAATATTTTTAAATGCCCTTTTCAAAGATGCTCAGTTGTCTTAACTCTAAGATTTAAAAATCTTGACTAAAAGATACATATCTACATATTATTATTTTTTAAAAACTTAACCAAGCCTTTGACTACAAATGTAAATTTATTTTAATGAGAATTGTGGCAAGCTTTATTTGACTGGTCAAAGTTAGGGAAAAAAACATTTTTCTTAATCTGAAAAAAAAGTCCCTAACTCCCAGGAATATGGTTTCCTTGCAGAAAGTGGTTGGCTGGTCTGTAATTCTTTACAGATTAAATCACAATATGAATACAGACCCCAGCAATGCCGAGTTTAACTCTGAGCTCAGTAGAATCCAGGATCCATTGAATTTCTCCTTTCCCTCAATCTAGTCGTGTGTGTTTTTCTCTTCCACCACACTGGAGCTTCGTGAATAGGGAAGGGGCTTCCATTGTGTCCCTCTGAACTTCCAAGTCAATGCAATTTTTAACCACTGGCTTGTGGTACTTTGAAAATCACCAGGGGCTGTCAGAGTTGGGTCCTCTGAAAAATTTACAGTGCTAAATCAGAGCATATGCTGGGAGGGAAAAATTGCTTAAGATTGGAGCAAGTACAGTATCTGTCTGCCCCCTAGTGTAAGAGTCCTCGCTGCCTAAAACCCAACTTTATAAGAAAAGGAGCCCTTAAAGGGAAACGACTTGGGGCTCATGTAGGCATAGGAGAATGAAACTTCTGTACATTTTAATCTGAATAATTCTTCAGGATTTAAAATTATTTGTCTGTGGCTTGGTTGGACTGCACTCGGATCTCCGGCTCTACGTTTCTCGAGTCACCGGTGAAGGGATGATTTTTTTTTTTTGAACTGGGTTTATGTGCGTCCCCCTCACCCCTCCTCTCTTTTTCTTTCTGCCTCTGTCGTCTCTCTCGCTGGCTTTTTAAAAATGAAGAACCGTTCCATGATCATTTTGCACACAGCACAGAATTGCTTCTTAAGTCAGCCCGGCGCGGTTGCAATAGACAGCAAAAAGGTAAAGCGTTTGCCTGAATTCAGCACGCCAGCACCACCACCCCGCCCGATGGTGAGTACCCTTCTCCTTGCGATTCTCCTAGCTTAACAGAGCTCGCCTTCAGGAACCGCAGCCGAGGGCGCCGGACAAGGGCTTTGGTTCCTGCCCGTCCGTCCGCCAGCCCGCCCGCCCGCCCGCCCGCCTGCCTGCCTGTCTGTCAGCTGCACAAGGATGCAAAATGAAGCGCAGAGGCAATTCGAACAGGAAATTCTGTTACCTAAAGCCAGCATAGCAGCAGCCCCTTTGCTAACAAACCCAGTCATTTGCTGCTTGGACAACCAGGCTTCTAGGACTGGTTTTCGGTCAATTCTAAGGAAGGAAATGAGTTTGAGAAGACAGGATGAGGAGATGGGAGGCAACCGCAGTCTTTATGCTTCGGTTTAATCATATTTTGGCAGCTTTGCAATTGTATTTCCCCCCCTCTCCCACCTCTGCTACCACACACATGTAATAAAATATGGCAACGCACTGAATTGACTGCCCCCCCACCCCTTCAACCACAGTCCAAGGCAATGCATACACGTTAGCAAACCGATTTTCTGGAAAGCCCCAAGTCATCCCCAAACCCACATAGCACAAGGAGAAAAGTGAGAAAGAGGAGAAAGAGAAAGAGAAATACAGTAAGCAAACATACCAAAACCATATTTGCCTTGTTCAAGGTCCCAAACGGCTTGCATCTTCCTTCTAAACTGGAATAACTCTCCTTTAGTTTGGCTTGGCGGGTGAAATAAACGTTTTGTTGGCCCCCTGAAAAGATGTGTCTTTGATAATTAAAGAGACTCTCCTCCACGGTGTTTATCTAAGCGATTGTGCAAACTGATAAAAAAGTAGGCATTAGTCTGCAGGGAAAAAGAGGAAAGGTGAAGGAGAGCTCTTCCACCTCAAGGAAGTGCTTCCCTGTGTACCAGGCGCTCTCAGCCTTTGGAAAAGCCTGCACACTAACTTTAGAGAGAGACGCGGCTTCAGGGAGCTTTGTACATAGCTGCTGAGGAATGCAAGCCTCGCCTTTAAGAAAAAAAACCCCAAACCGTAGGTAGGAGATGTCTGGAGTGATCCTTGTCTCTCATCTGATGCCTTAGAAGGAAGAGTGCGTTGTTACACCTTGTTTGGGGCTGGAAAGAGGAGACTTTAAAAACACCCTTCCAATTGAAAAAAAAAAAATCTCCCAACTTAATGAGTTTAGTCGGAGGCTGGAGCAAACGGCTCAGCCTTAGCAGAAAACCGCAAACAACTATAAGCAATATTGCAAAGCAAGACAACTGGAGGCACAGCCAAATTCCACTGTTTGGGGTCGAGAAGGATGGAGGCTAATCCTAAAGCAAGTTGGAAAAAAAAAAAAAAAACAGAGGTGGGAGAGGAGGGGGAAAAGCTGCAGCCTGGTAGACTGGCAGACAGGGTTCTCTCACCCTGGATCAAAGATAGAACTTGACACAGGAGGCCAACATTTTTTCTTAGGAATCAGTTGGAATCTTCATTTTCTACTTTTAACTCAAGTCTCCCCCACCCAAATGATTTTTCTTCCTCTCCACTGTGGATTAGTGCCTCCCTCTCCTTTCTACTGTCCATTCTAGAACTTTCCAGAGGAGGAAATCTATCTCTTTTGGGGGAGGGGTTCCCCATTTCATGCCTCCAAATAATGAATACTTAATCCATTCCCTCCCTTTATCAATTCCCCCCCCAAGACTAAAGGAAGCCGAGATATAATAATGAGCAAAAATTGAGAATAGCCTGAGTTCCTTCTTTCAGTTTAGTACAGTTTTAACTAATGGATTTTTGTTGTTGTTGTTGTTATTGTTTTGTTTTAAGAGAAGAATAATGGGGAAACATGGATCTTTTATTTTAGGAAACTGTTATGGTAAGATGAATGTCAGACTTGACAAATGGAACTAGCGCTCCTCACTGCTTCTTGTCCTTGTCTTAAACAGGAATTAAGTTAAACACAGTGCTGAATGTTAATTACATGTTTACTGGCTAATGAAAATTACAAATGGTTTTGCCACCTCAAACAATGATGAAAACTCTGAAGACACTGTAATTATATACTTTGAGGGAAATAACTCAGAATATTGATCATAAGAAGTGTAAATCTTTTTTTAACTATTCATTAATACCATAAATATGGGCTACAGAAGTTTTTCCTTGCGGTTTGTCTCATCAGTTACACTGAGTGGATGGCTGGTGGGACTCCTCCCGAGAGGAGGTGAACTCTGTCTCTCAGAAGGAGGCCACGTGTGTGACTCAGGAGTGCCCCCTCCCTTCCGCCCCGCCCCCTTCATCCTAGCGGAAGGTCCAGTGATCTCCAAGAGGGAGGCCCGGCTCAGGGCAGGTGAAGGTGATCTCAGTCTGGCCTCTCTCCTCTCCTTCCCTTGCCCTCTTCTCTCCTTCTCTCCCCCCTCCTTTTTCTTTTCCTGCCAGGTCTGATCGATGACCACCTTACCCAGCCTGGGCGTCTCGGATAACCTAATGAAAGACCAATTAGACCTGGAAACTCATCGCCACCCCAGAGATGCAGTCCTGACCACTTCAGCTCCCTCCTTCAGAGGTGGCTAGGGCAGTTCATTGTCAGGGAAGGGGAAAAAATTAGGGATGGAGGTGGCCATTGGGTAAGGTGACTTAGGCACTGAACCAGAACTGGGTTTCGGAGAAATTATTTTGTGGTCGTTTTCTTTCAACTTTGGCCCGATTTAGAACACTGGCAGCCACTCCAATCTTGAGGGTCAAAGGTGAGAGATGCACTAACCCTAAAAGGCAGGCCCGCCGTGTCCGAAAGGCCAATCGGGCAGTGGCATGGGGGTGGTGGTGAAAAGCCTGCGTGGCTCTTAAAGGGATGGGGGCGAGAAACACACATGCAGGAGTCTAGCCCCAAGTGCACGTTTAAAGTGAAGTATGGAAGATTTTAAAAGAAGTGTTCAAGGCTTGTGGGACTGGAGTTCTCCTTTTCCCTGAGAATTCCCAAGGCTCTGGTCTTTGTCTTAGAAGGAATGGGGTTTCTGAATGGTGTGAAAGGGACAGAGAGGGTCGCTTCCAATCGATTTTACTTGTCCTTTCTGCCTTTTCGGATCAACGCCCTTCAATGGACACAGAGGTGCTCTTTCAACCAAAAGCTTGTGCTACATTTTCTGCCTGTATTGGTGCTAAATACAATAAGCATCTGGTAGATTTTCTTCTCTTTGCTCTCCAAAGCTAAAAAAGAAAAAAAAAAACCACCCTAATTAAATTGTTTTTTTTTTCTGGACAGTCAAGACGGACCAATTAAGTATGCATTAGTATAAAGATAGACTGCCGATATAGCGTTTTAGAAAGCCACGGTGATGACAAAGGCGAGGGCATTAGGGTGTAGGGAGGAGTGCCTGGACCCAGCCTGGTCGCACCTTCTTCTCTGGGCCCCAAGGGAATTGCAAAGGCCCAGGCCTCAGGTGAGAGGAAATCAGGCCACTTAACAACAGGTGGCCGGGGTTGCGATGCAAGACTTGGAGACCCGAAACCCCAGGTCTCAGAGGAGAGGAGCCTCCTGAGGAGTGGCTGGATATTCCTCACAGACGACAGCTCCCGCAATTTAGCAGTCCCAGGTGGCAGGAATTATAGTGCAGGACGAGGCCGTGCAGTGCCCACTCTGCACCAGGCCCACTTCCTGGGGTCCCCGGGTCAAGGTGAGCCTATGTAATCATGAAGTTGTGTGGCTACGCCCGGGGTAGGCGCTGACACCGCAGCCACCTGGACCACAGCCCTCTGGCTGCCAAGAGTAGCCCCCCTCCCCTCAACACTTCACAGCTAAGCGCCTTTTTTGCTCCCACGGAAAGGGACATCTACGGAAAGTTCCCATCAGACGACCTGCGCGGTCCGACTGGCGACAAGGACAAGATGTTGGCGAAGTAGAAAGGCCAAGGGGTCACAGAAACGGTGGCGGAGAAGCAGGTCTCTAACTGTCGCTGCAGCTCTGAACTCCTCCACCTCTTCTCCGCCCTAGGAGGCATTGGGCGGGCGAAGAGCCTCGGGTCCCAAAGGGGACGACTGTCAAAGCAGGGGCTGGGGCCTCCCTGCGTGGCTACGCAGATCTCTGATAGGTGGTCCTGGGCCACGGGGACGCTAGCGCGTCTCACGGTCTCCGGAAGGGCTCGCGGGGTGCACAGAGCGTCCTGACAAGGGAAGGGGGGAGTGGAGGAGACCGTGGCAGCCTGCGGGAAGGGGCTGAATGTCAAAAGTAAAAAGGTTGAAAAGGCAATTTTCCAGATGCGCTTTGTCCCCCCCCCCCCCCCCCACTTCTCTCTTACTTGGGCCTCCCGCCCGGGCTGTAAATCTACGGCCGGAGGCCAGGACACCAGGAGTTCCCCCGGCGGCGGGCCCGACGCGGCCCCGCCCGCAGAGCGCACACCTCCCGGTGGGCCCCGCATCGATCCAAAGCCTAGCTGAGGATGTCACCGCACTAAATATTTACTGATCACACACGAATAGCCAGGGCTCGAACGATTTTCCTCTGTGAGGAGAGCGCAGAGAGCAGGGTAAATCATTTTATTAGTGTGGATAAAGCCCAGAGCACACTCCGGGCTGGAGTGTTTTAAGATGTGTCTTCAACGGGATGAAAAGAGTTAGGGAAATCGATACGGAGTGATTAGAAGCCCCCGGGGTGACGAAGGGGGACCTGACTTGCGGGGATTTGGCGGGGTGGAGAGGGAGGAAGCCAGCCCCGAGGGGAATCGGCAGGACCACTGCCTAGGAGCTCCAGCGCAGGCCTTGGTCCCTCTCTCCTCGACGGGAAAGGTGACAGAGCATCAACGGTAAGAGTAGGGCAGCCCGGCTTCACAGATAGGGCTGAGTGGGCCACTGCGGAGGGCCGAGGGCTTAGGAGTCACCGGCTCTACACTGGGAGTGGCAGAGGCCAGGTGGCCACCGGAGTTGACGGCTCGCGTGGAGCGTGGACCGCGGACACGTTTCATCGCTTGTAGTGTCTCCAGGAAGCCTGGGTAGCCAAGGTGTGACCCCAGTTGATTGTATTCTTATCCTGGCATTTTGGGGACGCCTTTTAGATAGCACGCCAAGCTTCCCCAACTTTCTCCTGGATCAACCTCCCTCTTTGATCTTATTTAGCATCTTTAAAGTAGCTCAGTCTCACCGACTGCTTTCCCTGCTACTCACCCAATGGCCGGGAGGGCCACCGGGTAGCGAGGCACCCCCCTCCCCTCCGCCGCTAGAAATTTGCAAGACCAGCGGATTCCAGGTTCGCTTCTAGGCAGGTGAGATGAAGAGTAAGGCCAACGAGGATTAAGGGAAGCAGCGGGACTGTGGGCTCTTCCTCTGGTTCACAGGGAAATCAGTTTTCGCAGGATCAGGCTCCACCCCAGTCGTTGGGGACCTGTCTGGGGTCCCCAGATTGGATTCTGGGAGCTAAACTGGCCGAGGTAGAAAGTCTTGCGGTTCATGAGGCGTTGGGTAAATTTTACTGGTAGGGAGTAGAAAACCTTCTCCGCAAAGCCACCAGCAATGTCGGCTCGAAAATGGATTTTTCACTTCTTCAAGCGCGAGTCTCGCTACTGTGAACAAGCGTAGACCTTCCAGACAGCTGTAAACAACCTAGAAGGCGCTTATTTCTGGAGGTGGAGGGTTGGGGCAGAAGGTGAGGAAAGAGAACAATTCTTTGCCTTTTTCCTCCTTCTGATCTTTTCCTCAAAAGGCAAGAAAAAAAAAATCTTTCAAAAGAAACCGATAGCTGCCTACTGTGTGTATGCGTGCCCACACGCTTCATGTGCATATGTATAGAAAGGCGGTCTTTCCCATTGCTCGATTTGCTTAGCTGCTTGGACTATTCAGGTCAGGCTACCCTGCGTGTGCTTCGGCGCAACAGGAAGCGAGCTGAAAACTCAATTCACCACTTTCCAGAAGGGAGATTTTTTTTTTTTTTAATATGAATCCCAGTGGATTAGAATGTTGTGTTCAGGTGTGAGGCAATCAGCCTCCAGCTCCCTCCTTGGTAATCCTGATTCCTGCTTGGAAGCTGGTAGCCCCGCTGACCTAGAGGAGAGTCAGCTTGGTCTCCATTAACCCTTATTGGTCCTGACTACAGAATCAGGGTTAACTACACTATCTGCCCAGAGATTGATTTTAAAAGGAATGTAAGGAAGGACATGAAGAAAGAAAAAGGAAGGGAGAGGAGGGAAGAAGGGAGAGAAAGAGAGGAGTGGGAACAGTTTATGCACTTTGGCTGGAAAGATTTTAGAACACTTTGCCCTTCCCTTACGCCCCACCCTATCTTCACCCCACCCTACTCCCCTGCAAGCAGGGGTTTCATTCAGAGACAACAGTCTCATCCATCAAGGCGGCAATACTCCAGGGGGATGGACTTTAGGGAATAAGAAAATAGGATGTAGTGAATTCCCCCTCCCCTGTTTAACTGACCACCCAAATCATCAAATCACTTTAAACCTCTCTCTCTCTCTCTCTCTCTCTCTCTCTCTCTCTCTCTCTCTCTCTCTCACACACACACACACACACACACACACACACACGATTATCCTGTAAGAGATTTAAAAAAAAAACAAATCTCAAGGCATGGTTTACCTTCTCTCATTGAAGTAAAAGAGAATTTAAAATCATGTCAGCAGCCGAATTATAGCCATAAAATCTGAATGAGATTAGGAACATCCATTCAGCTGGCTTCAGATGTGGTGGCATTTCTGTGGGTACCAAGATGATGGGCTTGTACAGGAAGGTGCAAGCCCACGGCAGAGGTTCTATCTCGGTTTGAGAAGTGCCTTGATGGTTTAAAGGTTCACATACTCAAGCATTAGATAGAGGCTGTCACTCGTGTGTACAGTCCTGGAGGCTGGCAGAAGGCAGTGCAGAAAGACTTCTGAAAGAGCCCTCTGGAAGCATCAGTGTTAGGAGAGAAGCTGAAGCAGCCCAGCAAGGGTACTACCTTTATGACTTGCAAAACCACAAAAAGGCACCTCCAAGTGTGAGCTTCAGACTTTCAGTGGGGAGTTTTAGCAGGGTATTTAAGCACACAGTAGACATCTTTGGCCGGATATATTTATTCAAAAATTCAAGACTCCCCCCCCCCGTTTGTGTGTGTGTGTGTGTGTGTGTGTGTGTGTGTGCATGCTTTCTAGCAACTGGTGATTTAAATCTTAAATCCTGGACTATAGATGATGGCATCGGAAAACTTTCTGCCCGTTTTACCAAGCCTGGTATGGGCTAGCCATGATTTCAGTATTAACAGTGCATTTCAAGTTACCTCCTGCTGAGGAAGCTCCAAGGTCATCTGAAACCATGTGAACAGCATTTCTCACTTAGACGTGGACAAAGTCAGGGATGATGACTGGTCTCTACATATTTTCATTATCAATCGCCTATAATGAAATCTTTAAAAAAAATGACAGTTAATTTTTGCCATGTAAGAAAAAAGGAAAAATATTAACTGATGGTATCTAGTGCTACATATTAGGAAGGAAAATATCCAGGAAAATTAATATTGTTAATTAGCTGCATGAACGAACTTCAGGCAAACACCAGCAGCACAGCAAATGAGGGTTCATTTGATTTCAATTCCTTAAACTACGCACTCAAGTAAACTTCAGAGGGAGCAATAGAATTTAAGGATTCACTTTTTCCTTTAGGACATTTACCGAGCTCCAGTTTCAATATAAATACAAAACTTGAGAATAAGTTGATGGCCAGAAATTGATATACTGCCATATAGAGGGACACTATATAGTACTCTAGAGAACATTTACATACCTGTATCACCAGCTTTTCTTCTCTTCTTCAAAGGCCACTGTTTGGAAATGTGTAGGTACTTGTTAAAACTAAAGAAATTCCATACAGAATGTAAGAAGGTTTTTAATATCACGTTTCATTTCTTGGTAATAAGAAATATTATCTTGAAGGCTTTCAAGCCGTATATTTGAAAACTAATTACATTGACCCTGTTATTTTGAGTACAAGGTAGAAAACAGTAAATTTCCCATCCATCTATTAGAATTCATTATACATTGATAAATTTTATCTAAGAGATTTCTACATACATAACAATGTATATACAATGTATATACAATGGTGAATTGATTGAGATGATGCTCTTTCAACATTCAAAGTAAAACTGAAGCCATTAAAGGAAAAAAATATTGATTTCAGTGACAGATGTCACACTGGGTATTTCTTGACAGGACCACATCACATCATATGTCAAATGTCAAAGACAAGAAGTTAAAAATTAAGGAAGACTATGTCTTTGCTTATTGTGTGTTAGCTTATTTACTCCCAAACATGTACAGTTTTCTGTTGCATATTTTCTTGTCATTGTTGGTTATGTTTTCAAACACTAAAAAGAATTTAGTGTCATGAGATTTCAGCGCTAAACTGTCTTAAAAGTCATTTTTTCCTTGATAGACTTGTCTGAGTGGTAAAGACTCAGCTTATTTACCCATTGATTTTTTTTCCCCAAGTGATTTTGGTTAATTTAATGGCCTTCAAAATAATGTATTATCTTGCAAAAGTCTATTTTTCCTATTTACATTAGAGTCAAATAAAAGATGTCTCATCTTTTTAAGGCTGTATAGTTACTGAAGAACTACTATTTCAACCTCCAGGGTTTTATTACAAAAAGAACTCCCAAATTGGTACTT